>NC_134829.1:59069816-59141763 GCF_004210375.1 Tachypleus tridentatus | reverse complement strand
GTTAAATATGAAATGAAGATCAAATTTCATTAATACAATTAAACAACAAATAAAGCATACAATATACTCAATCAAATGAAAATAAAATTGTATTAAAAGTTTCTTTTATATGCCATAGTTTCATCTCCTGTAGACTTAGGGTTAACAAGATTGTCTTTTGTTTGTGAAGGGATCTATAAGGCAAGAAAACTGAAAACCATTGCTGTATAGACTTAATTATAAAAACTAAAAAAAGTCTCCTTAAAGTAATACAGATATATTGGCTGTGTTTCTGAAATGTCTTTACTTTTTTGCATATCACTTAGATGTGAATAAATGCAAGCAGTTATACAGCAACTGAATTTCTATATTTGCATAATAATAATAAGTATTAAAGCTTAACAGTGTATTAAACTGTCTGAACAGTGCTCAGTTATGATGCTTAAAACAAAATGTTATGTTTTATCTCTCAGTCATTATTTCTCTTCCCATAGTTGTGTTACCATAAAACAGCCTGTTTGTTGGTATTGATTTATATTATAAAAATAAACAGGTGTCATAGTGATGCTAGTGTGCTTATTAACAAATTCCTTACATGCATTAAGATCTTTAACAAAGTTGGTAAGGAAAATCTGCTGAAAATGTGACTTTCAGGTTTCATTTCCTGCACTTAAACATTTTTTTTTAATGATATTGCATGTCTTATTACACATTATAGAAACAATAATTATACAAGTAGGCTATGAAATGGCTACTGAAAGACATAAATCTATGTAACAGGTTCTTTCTTTTGTAAATTTTATATTTAACTTGTTTCATCAGCAATCCTTCAAAAAATTATGGCTTTGATTATATTGAAAGAATTCCTAAAAGTATTTACTTCATAAAGTAATTATGTAAAGGTATAAATGTTTTGTCTGAGGATTCACCAAAATAATATTTTAAAAGATGTTTTCATACATGCGTACACACGTGTACACACAAGGTTTTTACTCTCCAGAATTTCTTTTTTCAGTGAAAGTATGACATTAAAGATTACATGGTTTTGGAAATATTTTAAACTAGAAATGTGCAGGGCATAAACTTTGTGGCTTCAAAAGAACAAAGTACTAAGATTAATATTTCATGAATTATTAATTGAAGACTGGACATTTTAGTTTACTATAAAGCTTTAAAACTTAGAATTAAAGAAATTCAAGCACCTTTTGGAAAACGGAGCGACCTTCTTATGAAGTGAAAGGTAAAAGCCAATCATTCAAAGTGTAAAGATTTCATGAATTATCAATCATAATTGTTTAAAATTGCTAAAAATATTTTACCAACCATTCAATGGCATGATCCTTGATACATTTTGAAAATTTTGAGTTAAATGATACTTTGTGTGTGTGTGAGTGCACTTTAATTGTGTCTGTTTGGATTATTCATTTTTGCCTTATCTTTGTGTTTGACAGCTTTTTGTTACATTTTGTTTTGAAAAAAATGTGTGCCAGTTACATTTTTTTATAATGTCATCAGTAAAGTTATTATATGTAGTTAATTAAATTGTTTTGGTGTCATTTAGTTTTCTCATTTTAGCAACTGAGCTATGCCTAGTACTATAATAATTGTTTTGTTTTGTTTGGTAAAAGTACAATTTTTTATTTTATTTATTATAATATATTAATATAAAAATGACAATGTGCCATACTGATGTTATTGCTGTCAAGTCATACAGTTCATTTATGTAATGCTAAGTTCTTTAGCACTGGCCCGGCATAGCCAAGCATGTTAAGGCTTGCGACTTCGTAATTTGAGGGTCGCGGGTTCGCATCCCCGTCGCCAAACATGCTTGCCTTCCCTCTAGTCTTACACTGCTAAATTAGGGACGGCTAGCACAGATAGCCCTCGAGTAGCTTTGTGCGAAATTCAAAACAAACCAAACCAATCTTTAGCTCTTGGTCTCATAAATTGGTGATACAAATATAATGTAGAGAATTATCTATCAAAAATACTACACTAAGTTATGGAATGGAATTGGTAAAGTTAATTACTCAGCAGAAATATTTTAAATCCATACATTCAATTGAACTGCTAAACTTGATTATTCTACAGATTTTACCACTACAAAATTATGCAATACAATGTTCTTAAAATCTTCATATATGCTTTTTAGTTTCAGCATCACATTTTTTATAAATAAAATAGGTTATTAGATAAGCTTGCTGTTGCAATGTTTAGTTGGAAAGTTTATAACCATACAAACATTGAAAACATTCTCATTACTGATAACTACATAAAGTAATACTGACTATAAATTATTATTATATACACTAGTTACAGAATGTAATGTATCTGATCTTCAATTATTTTTTTTAGTTTGCAATTAAGTACAATAAAATGACATTTATAATAATGTTTTAATAGTGAAAGTTAGACTTTTAACCTTTAACCAAATGCTTGCAGGTGAATTTTCACAAAAATAATGCTAGCAGAGGAAAAGATTCTTAAACATACTTGTAAATGCTTTATGTAAAATTGATAATAATTACATCACACACATGAAGTACATTTATTGTAGTGTGTCAAAAATTATCCGTGGGTTATTTCATTCTTATATGTAGTGCTTAGGCACTGCTTTGTCTGTGGTATCCCATTTAGCTTGACAAGCTCTAGTATTTAAACACAGTAACAGTACAAAACTGAAGATTTGAATGAATATTTATCTTGTGTATAACTGATATTGTTGTTCCTCCATCTGAAGTAAAGAGAATTCCCAGTGAAATTCATAAATGCTAAAAAAGGTTAAATGTAGCTGGCAAATGAAATCAGGATGGCAATAAGTGTAGCAAACAAATATCTTGGTATAACTGATAAAAGACTCTCCAAAATCCAGTAAGTATCACTACTAGAAATATTAAAATACATATCTGGAAGAAAAGGAAATCTCTCCTCAGCAAGGCAGTATAGACAATATCAATAATATGGTATAACTGTCAAACAAAATCTCTCTTCAGTAGGGCAGTAATTACAGCAACTAAAATATTCAGGTATATAAATACCAAAATAAATCTCTCTCCTGAAGGGCAGTAAGTATAGCAAATATCAATATTGTGGTACAACTTACCAAATTAAATCTTCAGAGGGAAGAGTAAGATGTAACTAGCAACATCCAGGTATATTATTGATTTAAAAATTAAGAAAAAAAACTCCAGTATTAATAGATCACCAGAAAGCTGATTGTTTTGAAGTAGTAATGTTTGAACAAATAAATTAATTAGCTACTGCCAACCAAACAATAACATCTATACACAAGAGAATCATTTTGAGTGAGAAAATCTCTACCAATTGACAAATCTGTATATCTGATGGAAAAAGAAAATCCATTATGTGCAAATCTCAGAAAACACAATTCCATAATCCAAACCATAAAATAACTACTGAAATTTCAAAAACCATCACTGTGTAAATTCCTTAGAAGTAATATACAACATTTGTTTAACAAAGAAACTTGCAAAACATGACACCACAAACACCTAAAGAAAAACAAAAATAATTTGAGCTTAGTTCATATGCTGAATAAAAAAACTATTTGCATTAAAACAACGTGTACAAATTCAGTAAAAGAACAACTAGCAACTTTAAGGACATAATATAAAACAAATTATTATTGGCCATCACAGAAAAACTAAAAGTGCATGGCATAAATAAGAAAACCCAAACTTATCAAGCACTCCACAGAAAAATACAGTTAAAATAATGAACAATTCATGGACTGTCAGAAATTAGAAAATGCAATAAAACAAAAAGTCAGTGATTGTAATAACATCAAATAGAAATGCAAGACAAAAAAAACTGAAAGAAAACTTCTAATAGTGACACGTATTAAAATTTTCATATGAAGAAACATAGCATTCTGTATAATAAGTACTGATACCTAACAGTTAAGATTTGTGAAAGACATATACAAATCCAACCTCCACAGGACCAACATGACAAATATAACAGTACCACCAGATGTTTCAGTAGCAAAGATAATACCATTCTGAAAATACATTCTATCTTCTCTCTCTATCCAACATACAACACCCATGTTATTTTATTTACAACATTACAATGAACCTGACATCAAGAAATATATAAATAAAAACTTGTAACCATAATATTTTTCATAAAGCTTCTCTCAAATGACAAAATTTAAGTACAACTATCAGTAAAAACAATTTATGAAAATTTTATGTCTTTGGTCCTATGCAAACTGCATCTATTGGAGGTAGCAAGTACTTTGTTACATTTATTGATGATTACTCAAGATGCTGCAGAGTGTATTTCTTGAAAGAGAAGTCAGAAGGCTTTGAGAAATTCAAGGAATTTGAGAAGTTGTACTCAAGTGAATCTGAAGAGTGCATAAAACCCTGCGCACAGATAGTGGCAGAAAATATACGTCAAATGAGTTCCAGCAATATTTGAAGTCAAGAGGCATTCATCATGAGATGTCAATAGCATATTATCCAGAACAAAATGGTGTTGCTGAGAGAAGGAACAGAACTCTTGTGGAATCAGTAAGAAGCATGCTGTCACATGCTAAGTTACCAAGAATGTACTGGGCAGAAGCTGTAGCTACTGCAGCGTATGTGGGTAACAGAGTATCCACATCAGCAATAAAAGATGGTTGTATGCCATATGAGAGATGGTATGGGAAGAAACCAGATGTAGAACACATGAAAGTGTTTGGATGTCCTGCATATGCACATGTGCCAGATGTGTCAAGACAGAAATTAGACATGAAGGTACGTTTCATTGGATATGATAACTGCATCAAGGGATATCGACTGTATGATGAAAATCCAGGAAGATTTTCATATGGTGAGATGTTATCTTTAATGAAACAGAATTTGGTCAAGAGCCTGTGACAAATGAGTATATCTCATCAAGTGAACAGATAGTAGACCAAGAAACAGAAGTTAAAGCTAAAGATAAAGCTGAATGACCAACAAGAAACAGGAAACCCCCCCCCCCCCCCTTCCATCAGCTATGGATATGATGAGTATGCAGATATGGCTGCAGCAAATGAATCAGTTTGTCACACTGCAAACTTATGCAGTATGCTAGAGCCAAGCACATTAAGTAAAGCAATGTCAAGTGACAATGCAAAGGAGTGGAACTCAGCCACAGATCTGGAATTTGAGTCTTTACAAGAAAATGACACCTGGGATCTGGTGGAATTACCAGTTGGAAAAAAACCTATAGGTTGTAAGTGGGTATTCAAAGTTAAGTATGGAAATACTGGAAATGTGGAGAGGTTCAAGAGTAGGCTGGTGGCCAAAGGTTACTCGCAGAATTATGGTTTGGATTATGAGGAAACCTTCTTCCCAGTGGTGCGCTATGCATCAATTCGCTCCTTGATTGCATTTGCTGTGCAGAATAACTTGAAAATTCACCAGATTAATGTCATAACTGCATTTTTTGAATGGAAATCTGGATGAAGAGATATACATGGAACAACCAGAAGGCTACGCGGTTCCAGGGAAGGAAAATCTTGTGTGTAAACTGAAAAAATCACTGTATGGATTAAAACAGTCACCACACTGTTGGAACAAATCATTTCATGAACAAATGATGGAACTAGAATTTCCAGTTCCAATGTTTACATATGAAAGGGTGAAAATCTAGCAATAGTTGCAGTATATGTGGATGATATTATTTTGGTTGCTGATAGTGATGACGAAATAATCACTATAGAGGAAGCACTGAAGGAAAATTTCTTCATGAAAGACCTTAGAAAGCTGCATTACATCCTTGGACTCAGTGTTATTCAGTTTGAAAAGAATGGCTGTGTATGGTTAAATCAAAGACGGTATATCCAAACTATGCTGATGAAATTTGGAATGACTGAGTGTAAGGCAGTTGCAACTCCATCAGATGTAAACGTGAAACTGCAAAAGGACGATGGTGTTGGCACTCGGGTTGATCGCAGTTTGTACCAATCGTTGGTAGGCAGCCTTCTGTATGCTGCAATGGGAACAAGACCAGATATTGCATATGCAGTGGGAGCACTATCGAAATATTGTGCTCAGCCCAACACAGCACATTTTACAGCAGCAAAGAGAATCCAACGTTACTTGAAAGAAACAGGTGATCTTAGTCTTAAGTTTGAAAAGGTACCAGGAGACGTCGTTACTGGTTACTCAGATGTAGATTTTGCTGGAGACCTGGATATAGGAAGTTCACATCAGGAAATATCTTTATTCAAGCAGGAGCAGCTGTAAGTTGGATTAGCAAAAGGCAATCCACGGTGGCCCTATCCACCTCAGAGGCAGAGTATATAGCCTTGAGTCTTGCAGCACAGGAAACAGTATAATTGAGAACACTACTGCAAGAAATAGGTTCGAAGTTGATGACCCTGTTCGTGTCATGGAAGATAACCAAGGAACAATCGCAATGGCACAGAATCCAGTGGGTCATGCAAGAACAAAACACATTGATATTTGTTACCACTTCATTTGCCAATGTGTGCAGAACAGATCAGTAAAACTGGAATATTGTCCCACAAACAGTATGACTGCTGACATTCTTACAAAGCCACTTGCTAGAAATGTATTTGAAAAGTTCAGAGATAATGTTGGACTGGCACCAATGGATAAATGAACCAGATAAAGTGACAATTATAATAATAGATTGAAAGTAATTGTAAAACATTTAGAATAACTGTAAGATTATTGACAGTAATTGTAATTTTGTGTAAAACTTAAAATTAAGTGGGAGTGTTAAGAATATTGAGATAAATGCTGCCACCTGTAGTTAGGTTTTTTTTTATACGTGTGTACTCAATGAATAGACACATATTAACAGTATTGGCAGGTTTCAGAAATGTTTTCTTTAAGAAAAGGCATAAAGGATGGTAGGAAGCAATCGGTGTTTTGATGTCATTCAGATCAGAACGTAAACCTCGACAGTTTCATTGTATAGGGTGGCCATTTTTATTTATGTGTGGGCCAACTGGGTGGAGAACCCTTCGTTCAGTTTACGACCATGTCTTTTTTCTTTACTGTCTTTATTCGAGAGAGGTCTATTGATCTCTGTGGATCCTGCCCTGGGTTGATTGGGCAGAATAAACTATTTAGAAAATGAAATGATAAAAGTATGGATCAAACCATTAACACTGCTTTCAGTACCTGATTTATTTGTGCTACACCTATTACTACTACTGCAGTTTCATCTGTGATTGCAGGATTGTTATGAATTACTCCAGTTGTAACATTAACAAATCAAGTTCCAGAATTTAGCTGTTCACATCAACAACATTACCCAATTAATAAAAAACAGACTATGATGGAAAGGTACTAAGACAGATATACATTAGACGGTTCAAATTTCCACAGTGGTATAACAATAAGCTATTTATCTAGATACCCACTTAATAGAAACAGTTTTAATGACAACTGGCGTACCTTCAGCCAAGAGTCGTAACAACTATTAAACACTGGTAGCTGCCTTGTCCAGGTCCTGAATGACACACCAAAAAGAAGTTTCCAAAACAAAATCCCAGTACAGCGTACGGAGAAAAGAAGGCATATTTGCCAAACTTGTGAAGAAACATGAATTTGTCATATTATCTTACCCAAATGCTCTGCATGAAATGATGGGTTCACTGGCACATTATTAACTTAAAAATACCATAACAAATGAGAATGGCAAATTAGGCAGAAGCAAAAAGTAGATATACATCTTTAAAGTAAGTTCTCTTATGAACAATAGCATAGTCATCATTACTCATATTCTGAATTTATTTGATTCACGTAAGTCTGGGTTTGGTTTGTTATGGAATTTCGCACAAAGCTACTCGAGGGCTATCTGTGCTAGCCGTCCCTAATTTAGCAGTGTAAGACTAGAGGGAAGGCAGCTAGTCATCACCACCCACTGCCAACTCTTGGGCTACTCTTTTACCAACGAAAAGTGGGATTGACCGTCACATTATAACGCCCCCACGGCTGGGAGGGCGAGCATGTATGGCGCGACTTGGGCGCGAACCCGCGACCCTCAGATTACGGCGCACGCCTTAACGCTAGGCCATGCCAGGCCCGTAAGTCTGGGATTACTGCATATTTAAAATCTCTTGAAAAGGAAAACCACCCAAAAGTAATTTGGTGAATGGACAATTTAATGTAGTGTTCACTGTTTTATTTGTGTATGAAGATTATTCAAAGGACTTTACAAACTGGAAAGAGTGCAGTGCTCTATGCTATGTTTTTAATATTTTTTGTTTGTTGCTAAAGTGATTTCTAGATGATGTAATGATACTTTCAATTAAGTTATTAATCTGGAAGTTTTGTGTAGTAACTGAAAAAATTAGAGGGTTATTCAGTGAAGCATTTGGTGGATCAAGTTCAGTTAATAAGCTAAACAGAAAGTTAATTAGCATGTTTATTATCAATCAATTAGCAGTATGAAAATTAAGAGAATTTGCAAGTTGGGCATACCATTAGTCTCCATATTTCTGTTCAAATGTTGATTATGAAATTAGACCTAAAAAGCCTGTATAAAATATAATTTAAGAAACTTGTTAATTGCCATTACAAGAATTAGATAAGACAATACAATGCAACATTATACCATGAAATAAGTAGTATGTTAAGTAATGCTAATCAAATTACTATGATGCTTCTTTACGTAAACCAAACTACTTTCATAAAATTCAAGAAAAAATACCTCCAAGATTACATTTCATCAAATGCCAATTGTCAAGCAGTTCTAAAAATGTTTTATATTTTAGGGTACATTGTCTTTAATGTTTCACTTTTTTTTATAGTTTTTGGTGAGAGCCACTTCTTTTCCTTTTAGTTTTAAATAATAACTTCTATTTTCAGAGCAGCACATACCCAAATGTCAGTTTAGGATTAGCCCTGCATTGATAATTTAACATCTGTGTGACAAGGCAAAATTTATAACTTACACAGAAAAGTTGTTCATTACTGTCTGATTCCAAGAATAATGAAACAATTTCAATTTTCCAGTGGTAAGGATTTCAGATTTAATAACAGATATGCACCAATTTCAAATTAGATAAAGATGTTAACAACATCTGCTCATACACAAGAAAAATGCTACAACAGTTGTTAGGGGTCTTGATAACAACATATGTTGTTCATCTGAAGGCAGGTGGGATAAATAAATCCTATGCAAGAAACACAATGGTGTTGTGTATATTTTAGTTCTACTTCAACAGAAAGCCACAAATTCTAATCAACCAGTGCAAAACTGAAACATTAAGTTAAAAGCTAAAATAATAATAGATTACTAAAGTCAAGAAAATACTCTATAATATAAATAAAGGCTAATCTACAAATTGTTCATCACTAGAATATTCAATACTAGCGAAGTAGTTCAGTGTTATTTGTAATTTACAACTTTGAAGTATTGGTAATTTATGCTAAATATTGTAACACATATTACAAGTTATCATAACATGCAAAGAGAATGATTCATGTCTTGTTTCAAGAGATCTTTCTTTGTCAGTGATTTTATTACTAAAGCATTCCCCCATACACCCCTAGTGGAAAATCTGAAGACTTATAACTTTAAAACTAGGTTCCAATACCTCTGGTAGACACATCACAGATAGTCAATCCATTGTGTAGCTTTGTGCTCAACATTAACAATTACTACAGACCTTTCTTGACACATTTATGATGACATATGCATTTAGTTTGAAAAAAAAAACAACTAAAGCCAGAGGTTGAAAAAGTTTGCTAGAAGAGCTTCTAATTTATCCATGTCAACATAGAGTAAATAAAGTGGTTTAAACAGTAACCTGTACATTCTCAAGATAGTAAATAAGAAAAGTTTCAAATGAGTAGTATAAAACATTTAGCAACAAACCAGGAATTTGAGAAATTTATGTAATTTCCTTTTATATTACTTTTATTCATGAAAATGATTTTGTGTTAAAGTATATCAGTTCCAGAGCTACACAAATTTTCTTACATAACAGATGTAAGCTTAATTTATAGAGCATGCTAATCAACTGCAAATTAATTAAATGACTGTTGGATTCAAGGAAAATTGCAGGATCATGGGAAAATAAAAAGTAACAATTTATCAATTAACCAACCAATCTGAAAAAGTTGATAGGCATTGAGATAATTAATGAATGTGTAAAATGTACTCGCATCATATTATTTATTATAACACCATTACACATTACTAGTCCCAGGCTGATAATGACGATAATGTTCAATTTATAACAAAACAAAATACAACACAGCCAATGCTTGCTTTACTCTTGAATGCATGCAATATTTTCCTAATTCTTTTCAAGAAATTATTTTCCTTCATTTCTGAAATGTTTGTTTCAAAAATAGTATTGTTGGAATTTAGCTTTTAAAATGCACACCATAAATCACGTACACTAGTGTCAACTTTCTTTCAAAGTCAGATTCATAAATGTGTGACACATACACCCTCACCTTTCCCTAAAACAATGTTGTGCTGGCAACTCAACACATACACTAAGCAGACTTTGCTCAAAACAACCTTAAACTTGTGTTATAAAGCATGGGCTAATAATAACTCAACATTAAAAGTCAATCACGTTATACAAAATGTGACTGTAATACATATTAAAGGTAACAGGGCATACTACATAGGGTAGTCACAAAATCTTTTACAAGTTGTGTGTTTGACACCATTGGCATATATTTTATACATACATACACACACAATTTTATCTTTATCAACATATCAACATTCTTTCTGTGCTGTTGTTTACTGATCTATAAATATTCTCCTATATTTAAATGACAAAAATCTTATAAAGAATTACAGATGCTCCCTATTTCAAACTCAGAACTTTGTTTAGACCTATCAAATAACTGTTTGATAATTTTTCAACACTGCAGAAAAAACAGAAATTTTGGTCCAAACAAAATCCAATCAAATTCCACTTTTATCAGCTGCAAATGTTGTTTCAAAGAGATTTTCATTATTTGTCAGTCTCTAAGGTGGTGAATTTTAAGAATCACATAATCCAAAACACTTTGATATGTGAAGTGAGTTGAAAGTACTGCTTTAATGATTCAATAGTTGCACGTAGATTGCACAGGGTATATCCCAATAGGCAATGGGTATATCTAGTGTAAAGTGTAACATTAATTTGCACTTTGATGGATTTTCATTCTGCCTCATTGATTTTCAAGTAAAGACCATGAGGACCCTTTTACTGTGGCCTGTATAACACATTCCCAATGCTGTGTTTTTTAGTGGAGTTTATCAACCATGTACAGTGTGACATTCCTAGCCACACTATACATGTAGCACTTCTGTGAGCCAGTTCAGATTCTGGACTGTGCTTATTTCCACTCTTTCTAGCAACTCTTTATAAACAGAGAGGGTATCTTGATACCAACAAGGTGTGGTCTTCCACAAGTATGTCTGTATACAATGTCTCATACTATTGGTTCATTTTGAGTGCTTCCTCAAGGAGATTTATTTATATAAGTAAATTTTGCTTTTGTAATCCCTTCACTGTTTCAACATTGGATTCACACTTCCTTTAGTGCATCATTTCTTGCTCTTATAATGATGGTTGAAGACAGAGGGAGTGAGCTGTGCTATTAATGAGTCACACTTTATATAGTGGAGGATTTTCATGTACTTATTAGTATGCAGCAATGTCATGTATAAATATGTGCTTAGGTGAAAGTCTTGAAGCTAGTGAGAAGTGAAAACATTTGTATAAAGACATACCTGATTTATGTCCCCTTCTGAATGTAAACAAAGAACAAGGATAGTTTAAGCTGCTTAAGCATTCCTTATCAGAACACTTACAGTCAAAATATTCCTTTGAATGAGAAAATTATGTGTCACATATTTGTCACCAATATAATTTCAGTTTGTGTGAGCAAATTGGAAAATGCTTACGTTAAAATGAAATTCCAGTACCTCAAATTTGAAGGCATTTGATGCTCTTTAGTTTAGTATTGTGGAAATATTTTGGGTTTTTTGGCTGTGTAGAAAATAGTTGAGCAAACCTTCACAAAAATAAAAATTTGTTTTAGCTGATGAAAATACATGTCAGTGACATAGGAGTGGAGTGGAATCAATGTGTCTTTGTACATATGCTGACATTATGAGAAGGTCAACTTGCAGAAAGTGTAGAGAAAACCTGTAAAAGGAATTGTTAGTTTCATCTTTAGTGTTGTAAATTTAACAATTTCAAAGTCTTTTTTTTTTTGGATGGAATGGTTGAACTGTGTTAAATTCAAGTAAATGACTTATTATTTATCACAAATGTTCTTTTGTTAAGATGGTTGTGTATGTTGTTTGAAAAATATTTGTTTTACCTCATTTAATTAGAGGTGTAGTACAGATTTTGTGTGTTGCAATGTATTTATCTTACTGTGGCTTATGTATCATGATATGATAAATATAAAACTATAAAAGATCTACCATCTGACATCAAATGCAAGTTTATAGCAGTTTTTGTCAAAATATCAGAGATTGCCTGTTGTTACTCAATAAATCTGATTACCATTGATGCAAACAACCCCCAAGTAAAACATATTTAGTCAAAATTAGTACAAATTTAAATATGCAAGATGATATATACAAATACACTTATGATAGTTATCTAATTATGGTGTTGCATTAATTTCTTTCTTGAAAGTCAAAGGCCTCATTTACTTAACGTGATATTAATACATTATACTTGTCTATAACAGAGTTCAAATCAGTTTATTTATAACACTCATAGGTATATATATAACAAGCTTACACTTAGTTATAATGTTATTTGTAAAAACTATTTTGCAGTATTTGTTGTGCTTGTTTCTGTAGCTTAATGTAAAGAAACAACAACATTTAAGCAAATATTAAACATTTTCATAATTACTTGTTTTTGCACTGACATTATTGCAGTTATATTTATTTTAGTATAAAAAGTAAAATGTTTGATACTCAAAATAACCTTGTTTTCTACAGTAATAGAGAGTTTGCTAGCCTTGGTTTTATTAGCACTGACAACTGTGTTTTAATGCTAAACTACCAATATTGTTTTGCAAACATAGACCTTATAATTAAATATAAACCCTAAGCTATATTTTGAAATAAAAATATAATCATTCTGATAAAACTTATTCTTCTTAAATTTTATACAAATCCATGTTTGCTATGGTTGAATAAAACATAACTAAACATGTCATATGTATGATGTATATTTAAGGATAAAATGTTTAGCTTTGTTCCTTTAGTATTTATCCTTGACCAGCATTACAAGTGAAAGACAAAATTCCATGAAACTGTTATAATTTAATGACAAGTAGTAAATTGAATGATACCTTGGTTCATATTTATTTTTAAGTATTAAAAGTTTGTTACCCAGAAAGGTTAAGATTTTTCTCTTTTGTTTTATGTGTATACATGGTTGTTAAATTGTGTTATATTAGCTGCTATTACAGTAGTTTTATTAGTTGTTGATTTTGTTGATGTTTTGAATCAGGTCTTAATATTTCAAAATTATTATGAAAGACACTCATTAAAATATCTGACATATACTCATAGCCCCATAAAATTAACAAAAGTTGAGTGCTTAAACTACTATAAAGTCTGTCTTAAGATCTCTTTCACAGTTAAAAGAACACAAATATATGTATGTATATAAATAAGATCTAGGCTGAATATTTTTATAATGTGAATTTTTTTTAAAATTTGTTTTAATTTCAAAGTTTTCTGATCATAGCTGTCAGTTCTTCTTATATTGCTGTTGCAAATCATATACTAGAAAATTAGTATCTTGTTTGTGTTATGATATGCCTTAATATTTCATATTAAATCTCAAATGAGTATTAACTTTGTCTTTACTGAAGTAATTTTAACATTTTTAATGTTTGTTAACAGAAGGATGGGGGGTAAATGAAGTTAATGCAGTCGATTTGGTATTGGGCTTGTAAATAATATAATGCAAAATTAGTTTCCTGTTTAAGTTATTTTATTATATGCAGCATTGTTGTTATTGTGCAGGAAGTGGCTGGCTTTGTTCTACATTTTCTACCTTAGAGCCTGGACGTATGGCCTCTTGCTTTGCTAACTTATTTTCTCAACTTGTTGTGTATTTGGAAGATTTTGTTCAGCATTTCCAACAGCTTCCTTTTACTTCTTGTTATTCAGATGAGGATCAGATAACTGTAGGGTAATTCCATGTCAAATCATCCAGGGGGCTGCAGGTGACCCCCACAGAATTCCTTGAAAAATTTCACATGTGCTCATTTACCCATATAATGAAATATTGCCAAAGATTAGATCAGTATCTCTAATAGTTTCTGATTTACAGCACTGTAAAATTTAATTATTTATTTTTTTTTTTGGTGAATTCATTTTGGGGAACTTTGGCTGCTTAAAGCTGCAAGAGTAATGGTGGTAGAAAGCTGAAATTTGCTACACTGACTGAATTCATCTCACAGAATTCAAAAATGGTCTCAAACCAAGTTTTTCTCTCTGAGGATTTGTATAGTGAGGCTGTACCATCAACTGAAAACCCAAAATTATAAAAAAAATTGGTTTATTTAAGAAGCCATAGCTCTAAGACTTAATATGCTGCAAAGCTGAATTTTGTTTTCAAATTTCCTGACATATCAGTTGATAAATCAGCAATTCTTGTAGATAAAAGTCTGTTAGATCTCCTGTAAAAAAATGTAGTTGCATGCAACTTTTTAATAATGTAGCTAAAAATAGCCCTATTTCTGGTCACAGTTTGACCATGTCATCAGTTATTCAGCCTTTTCAGATTTTTACCTTATATTCTTACATCTCTGAATATGATCTACAAAAAAAATCAGGATGGTGTTTAACCTACTTTTGAGTTATAATTTTTTAAAATATCCTCTGACCATACATTTTTTATTGAAAAACAATTCAGTTCAGGTGTGTTAATGTGTGCGAATATATCCATACAATTTTGAAAAATACCTGTCAGAATATTATGAATCCCACTGAAATATTGTAACCAGCCTTTCACAATGTTAAATAATGAAGTTGTATGAAACAAGAAAGATTTAATTCATTTCTGAACAAGTTTACTGGCATAACTAGTTAGATCACATGACAATGCAAATATATTGTGTATGCATTACAGTTATGCAGATATGGCTGAATTTAAGATTCATAATATAATAAATACAAAAGTAAATCAGACACAAAAAGGACAGTGCTACAACAGGGGATAACTGAGAAAGATTATAGTCACACCAAACTGCAATAATCATGACAATGAAATGTTTCAAAAACTGCTTTGGTGATAAATTAGCCTTAACAACATCAAATAAACATTGATTTGTTGACACAGCTTGAATAAATTTCTAAAATTTGAGTTTGGTTATGTTGAGATCACTTTGACTTAGAACATAGTGGTGAGCACTACTGCCATGCAAGGTAGGTGCACTGATCAGACAAAGAATATGTTGGAAAGGAATCCAGTTTCATCTTTATGTGACCTTGCAGGCCATGAGAACAGTTTGTTTCTTGATTTCTTCATAAATGACACCAACACAACGGAATGTTCATCTGATCTATCTTTTATGTTTCCCATATACCATTCATGATCGTATAAGCATGCCACATATTTCCCTGGCTGATAATTGTCATTGCTATCATTAGACCCTATTTGAGCTGCTGCAGCATCACTTTCACTGTTACTACCAACAGTTACAACTGTGTACACATCATCATCTGATAGCCTTCTCATATACAATTTGTTGGTAGAATAAAGCTATGATGTGACCTAATACCTGCCACAGTTTTGCATTTTTCATAGCACTCAAGTAGATCAAACTTTACACAATTCTGCAGGACTGATTCCTGATTGACCATAAAGAACTGAATGCCCTGAATGTGGTCCTTTGCCCAATGGTACATATCAGAGACACTTAAAATTTGATAATTTATTAATTTGCACAACCTTGAACTTTTGAGGATCATGTTCTGAGATGTAAGAATATATGGTAAAGGCTGATAAGAATATTTCAATGGTATTCATAAATTATTTCAAAATTGTATGGATATATTTGCACACAGTAACACACCTGAATTGAAGTTGTTTTTTTCAAGTAAACAACGTATGGTCACAGGATACTTTAAAAAATTATAACTCAAAAGTAGGTTGAACACCATCCTGATTTTTTTTTTGTTAATCATATTCAGAGATGTAAGAATATATGGTAAAAATCTGAAAAGGCTGAATAACTGGTGACATGGTCAAACTGAGGCCAGAAGTAGGGCTATTTTTAGCTAAATCATACAAAGTTGCATGCAACTACATTTTTTTACAGGAGATCTAATAGACTTTTAACTTCAACAATTGCTGATTTATCAACTGATATGTCATAGGAAATTTGAAAACAAAATTCAGCTTTGTATCATATTATGTCTTAAGAGCTATGACTTCTTAAATAAACCAATGTTTTTTATGATTTTTGGTTTTCAGGTGAGTTTACAGCCTCACTATGCAAATCCTCAGAGAGATAAACTTGGTTTGAGACCATTTTTGAATTTTGTGAAATTAATTCAGTCAGTGCAGCACATTTCAGCTTTCTACCACCATTACTGTTGCAGCTTTAAGTGGCTAAGTTTGCCCGAAAACGAATTTGTCACAAATAAACACAAATTAACTAAATTTTACAGTGCTGTAAATCAGAAACTATTAAAGATATTGATCTAATATTTGGCAATATTTCATTATATGGGTAGATGAGCATATGTGAAGGTTTTCAAGGCATTCTGAAGGGGTCACCTGGAAAATTTCCAAATTGTAGATGATTTGACATGGAATGACCCTGTACCCTCAGACTTCACCACCTTTAACTTATTACATTTGTCTCAAACATCCTGACATTTTTCTGTTTTCACACAAGATATCCAGATTTATGCAGCTTCTTTTCTGTGGCATCTTCATGTTGAATCTTGTTCGCCTCAACAACAAGTTGTAGCAGTAAAATCACATTTACATGAAATGTGACAAAAAATTATATTGACTAGATAAGACCTTGAGGGTTATATATGTTCTGTATTGTTATTCAGTATTACATTGCTGTTGTAATTTTACTGAAGATTTTCATTTTATGTACTTCTGATTTATTATACCTTGTTAAAAAAACATTTCTATCATGTCTGGACTGTGACTCACACTTTGTAAGAAAAACTGAAGTATAAATAAGCAATGTAATCTTCACTTTTGGTATACGTAATTAGAATACATTAAACATTCAAAACTTGCAATTCTGTTTATTTCTTTTTACTGTTCTTAAAATGTTAAGTTGTATATTCTTAAATGAGTAGATTTGTGGGAGTACAACAGCTCCACAGAATAAAGCACATTTATCAATAAAATTTTACACTTAGCAATATGTTAGGAATTTTCTGTTCATCCCAAAGTATAGGTCCTTATTTGTTAAGAAAGTGTCATCCATTAAGAATACAATTAACCAGTTCTTGTTTCTTTTATGGTTTGTTTTTTTTTTGTATTTGAAGACTCATTATTACACAATTCAGTTCTCATCTTATGTCTCAGAAGTTTATTATGGTATTTTTAGATATTGTCTTCATTCCTGCAAATGTTTTCATATTAGGCCTATTTGTATGTGTAGGTGTTAAAACTCGTATTTTTTTACTTTTTAGAGAGTACCATTCAATATAGTATTTTGTATTTGGTGTCAGTTATTAAATATATATTTATTTTATCATTTGTCACTGATTTAGAAACATTTCATGGTAGAGGAAAGTAAGTAACAGGTGTAATGTATATGGTAGTATTTACAAAAACTTTAGATATGCATTTCAAAGGCTGTGCAAATACAATATGGAAATTATACAATGATAAAAAAGAAACCTTGTTTTTCACATGAGTATTGCCATGTGCTTTGATATGTTAATCATAGTCATACAGATATTATCAATTTGCAAACATATATTTGTGACTCATCTGGATTTTTGTGCATAACAGACTTGTATGTTTTATTAAAAGCTTGCTATGTTTCATGTACATGCATCTGATATTTTATCAAATATTCCTCTTTCAATATCAGGTCAATCGAATGGATGAGTTACATGCATGCTGGATTCAGTTGTATTTGGTCACAAATTATGGCAATTTTTGTGTATGAGAAAACCTTATACAAGTCTTTTTATGTCTTGAGAGTGTACAATAATAATAGTAAAATATCCAAGTGGGTCAAA
This sequence comes from Tachypleus tridentatus, assembly GCF_004210375.1. Classification (NCBI taxonomy): domain Eukaryota; kingdom Metazoa; phylum Arthropoda; class Merostomata; order Xiphosura; family Limulidae; genus Tachypleus; species Tachypleus tridentatus. The sequence goes on along the minus strand of NC_134829.1, from coordinate 59,123,586 downwards.
TGTAACTCAAATCCATAAGTATTGAAAAGTATTGTTAAATATATCATATTCAAATAACACATATAAATAAAAGAAGTTTTAATTTATATAGAAACAAAATATACATAAATTAATTATAATGAAGAATATTGTTAGCAAAATTTTTGTTACAGTAAACTGTTGTTCTTACATACAAGTCTTATTTTTTCTATATATTTTGGAGTGAAAACAACAGATATCCTGTATTCATATTTATGATTGGCCTTCCTGCTACATTTTTTTTTAACTTGCAGTCAGTGTTTTATTATTAAAGCCTGTGCAACAATACTGGAATTGTTTTTATGCAAAAAGAATGGAATAGAACTTTTCCAACTAATGAACTGTTAATGTGACATTTATATTTCCTGAATAAATCTGAAATAAATTCCAGGTTTATCTCATTTTTATTGAAAATTAGATTTTCATTTTTTGACAATGAAGTTTTATCTTTCATCAAATTGTGAAGATTGTAGAAGATGAACCTCAGAGTGAATTGGAAAAAGTTCCACTTAGTGTTTAAAAACAGTTGTCCTGTTGAAAATCACTTTTTAACAGATCATCCACAGGAATAATTCAAGAAAATTCAACAAATCCATAAAGTTAGTTAAGCTTAGTTTTAGAACAAGCATAGAATATCTGGTCTGTACTGTTGTGCTCTAAAGCACTCTCATGATTTGTAGAGACTCCAATGTACAAGAAATTTATATCTTACTTGAAGAAGGGATTAAACCCATGATGAAATATTGTTAGAACATCCACCCATGATCCTTCAGTACATGCCCCACATTTTGCACCTTTAACTTGTGAGAGTCATATAAATCAATGAGGGACTAGGAACACAAAATCCAATACCAGAATCAGGTAAAAGATCCCTGAAACACCTGCTCCTAGACTACTATTATACTCTATTTAACCTTCTGGTGCATTTTATGTTCTCTTAGTGAGAGGGGTGGGGGTGGCTATACCATATGGATAATGACCCCACTTGCGTCAACCTGAATCTCACTCAAAACATTTTGTTTTGCCATCTTCAAAAGTGTGGGAAAGGTATGTGGACAATTGAACAAATTCACAAACATGTCCCCCAATGGAACAGCGGTATGTTTGCAGAATCACACTGCTAACTACCAGGTTTGAATACCCGTGGTGGCAGAGCATTGTGTAGCTTTGTGCTTAATTCTAAACAAAAAACACATATAAATTAATACAAGACACATTTCTGCATTTAATATTCCTTAGACCATCCACAAATTTTTCTGGAGATTTATTTTACACGGCTTTAGAATAACCAAACTTTTTAAATTGTGTGCTAATTCTGTAGTTGAGAGACAAAAGGGTTTTGGACACATACAGCTTCTTTTCCTTTGGCATTTTATATTTTACAAATTATGTCATTTTTGTGTTTGTATGAGTTTTGAAGAGGAAGAAATGTCTTGTTTTAGGTTATCAAAGATTTTTGGAAGACTAACCTCAAAACCATGTAAAATTACTCATTATATTTCAGAGGTAGATAAAAAGTTAGTCAGTTACAGAGAAATATATTTTAAACACAGCATAAGATGTACGATTGTGATTGTGTTTCTATTCAGTAATTATTTTCTTTCTCTATAATTTTCATCACTTGAGATCTCTGTTTCAAGACATTAGGTATGTGTGGCTATCAGATGTGTTTATTGCATAGTCATATCCAAAGTCAAATATCAAGACTTGCTTGTATTGTAATTTATTATTAAGTTCCTGACTAATTGCTAGGAAAGAGACCTTTAACTTTACTGTTGTGTATATTTCCACCTTTGTTTAATTTATTTTTGTGAATGTCATGGTGTTTTAGTGAGTCACATTTTAAATTTAATTGAACTACTTCCTTGTTATGGTGTATGGATAAGTTCATCAGACAAACGTAGTTAATAATCCAAATTTTAATAACACATGAGGTTTCAGTCCTTAATTTTATAAAGCAACATTAAAAGAAATCATGAACTTCCCTCAGTACAAGAATTGTGACTTTTCTTCTTGATATCCCTCTTTTCTAATGTATTTACCAAACTTCTAAGAAATGTTAACTTTGAAATAAATTGCTTATGATATTATCAGTGTCAGGCAAATAATAATATTTATAGTTTTCAATTTTATACCCGTGGTGGCAGAGCATTGTGTAGCTTTGTGCTTAATTCTAAACAAAAAAACACATAAATTAATACAAGACACATTTCTGCATTTAATATTCCTTAGACTGTACTTTCACACAACAATCCTTGGCAGATTCAAAATTATCTTAATTAAAGCATAATATATAGAGCTATTCAATGTTTAATTCTGCACGCGTGTGAATAACTTATATAGAAAATAAAATTAATTTGATTCTCTACGTTCTCAGATTCTAAATATACTTCAGTATACAGCAAGCGAGAACATGGGGCATGACAGACATCACAATTTTTAACGTTTCGTCTGAAGTTGCCATTGCAACTGTGTAACACAAAACAAACCGAAACTGCATCTTTTTCCCGCGATATCGATTATAGAAAAATGAAAATAATCCACTTAATAAAGAAAACACACAGTAACAACTACAACGATTAAAAACCAAAATCGAAGGTTACCACAACCTAAACGGGTAAAATTACACACAAACAAAGCTCAGCCTTACTAGTAACTACTGGCACGTTCCTTCTTAGAGACAGTCAAAGTATGAAAAACAAAATGTGCAGATGAAAATACAGTTGCCTTTTATGCTAAAATTCGAATCAAACTATATATATTGTCTATGTGTTGTTAATAATGTGTACAGTAAAATATGCGACACTACACTATTAACGGCCTTGAGAAACATCTACACTTGGTTTTGAAAATCATCATTATTTAAATTACCATTATTTTTTTATCATCAGGAATATAAGTCGGATGAGAAGTAAGAAACAGTAGATTCATCAATAAAGGAGTGAATATATCCAATGTTTGTACCCTCAATAAAGACAAAACATGTACTTTGATAAACTGTACAGATGTTAGTGTTTTTGGTGAAAAGATAAAAGTGCATTCCAGTCCTTGCAAGTGAGATGATAGAGACAAAATTCGAATGTACACTACATAATTATAGAAATGAGATATAATTATAGTAATTTATACTTTGATGATTAAAGTTATAAAAATAAAGACCACAGGACAATTAAAGTTAGTAACGATAAATATTGATTTAAATTTAACTAGAAGATATATGTAAGAGAAAACTTAATCACACTATTTAAGAAAATGAAAGAAAACCTGTAAAAGACGGAAAACACAAAGTAACGTAAAAGCTCCACTAAATTTTTAAAGTAGTCATTAGTCTTTTCAATAGAAAAGGTCCGGCATGGCCACGAGGGTTAAGGTGTTCGACTCAAGGTCCAGCATGGCCAGGTGGGATAAGGTGTTCGACACGTAATCTGAGGTTCCAATCCCGGTGACACCAAAAATACTCAACCTTTCAGCCGTGCGACCGTTATAATATGACGGTCAATCATGGTAAAATGTTGGTAAAAGAGTAACCCAAGAGTTGGCGGCGAGTGGTGATGACTAGCTGCCTTTCTTCTAGTCTAACACTGCAAAATTAGGGACATCTATCGCAGATAACAATTAAGCAGTTTTGAGCGAAATTAAAAAAAAAATTCAATAGAAAACTAAGTGCTTTTCAAAATACGCTACTGTTTTCTTCCAAAAATCTCTAGGTGTCTGACGGATCGTATCTGTTTTACAAAGATGTATAAATACTTTATCTGTGGGTGTTTTATGAGTTGTGGATATAAAGTTTACCACAATTATAAGAGCCATACAAATATATACATGACTGCAGCATACGAATATTAACACCTCCGGAAACAGCAATATTATTTGATGCCCACAGGTCTTACATCTCTTGCTACACATAGCTTTGTAGGATATCAGCTCTTTCGAAAATAGTAAAGATAAACCCATAAGATGCCGGATTTACAACGCTAAAATCAGGGGTTCGATTCCCCTCGGTGGGCTGAGCAGATAGCCTTTGTGACTTTCCTAAAAAGAAAACACACAAACACACTCTTGAGAGTAGTACACAAAATTTCTTTTACGAAAACGCACTAGAACATTCTTGAAACTTCGAACGACACACTTGATTCATATAAAAACCGAGAGACAGTACTACGTAAAGAATGTTGTTAGTCACCATCAGAATGCAACATTAGAACTGTGATTAGCCCTAACTAAACGGAAAACTACACAATTTGGCTAGCAGCATTTATAGATATTTAGCATTACAAACAGTTCAACTTCAGTTAATCAACTTTTACATTTTTATTACTTCGAAAATGTTAAATATATGAGGCGGAAAAATTCAGCTTGTAAGGATGTGCAGCCAATCAAACTAAATAGCTTAAACGAAGACTAGCAGTATTAACGTCTACAAGTTTATAAAACTGTTGTTTTTAATCCAGCATTTGTAATAACTCTTAGTGATAACGGTTTTCATAAGTTATAATTTTTGTATTAAAATATATTTGTCTTAAAAAAGAACATTGTTTGTTTCAAACTTGTTACAAAATATCATAAATTTAATACGTATTAACATTTATTTATCTTCTATTTTCAAATTCATATTTGTACTGATTTGAATCAGTAATACGTAAAGTAAGTAACGTAATAAAGAGGAGACTCGTCAAGGATAAAGAATAATACGTAACAAGTTGAATTTTATACACGTCATGTTCTGATAGAATCCAGAGATCTGATAAACAAATGTATATATATAAAGCAAGGTCTCTCTCAACGTGCCATTGCTTGTGAGATTGAACGTAGTAAAACTACTGTTGCAAATATCTTAAAAGACCTTGATCGGAACGTGAATTTCAAGTGGTCGACCAAAAAACATTTCGCTAACGTTGAGCAGTAGGATTCGACGGTTTGTCAGGCAAGACAACACCAGGCAATCGTAGAACCAGATTAAGGCCCTATCGGACGCAGAATGCCGCTCAAAAACAATAAGACAGCATTTACAAGAGAAAGGCTTTACAAAACGTAAACGTGTTCAAAGGCCACGCCTCCTTCCACACCACAAAACAGCTCTTTTAAACTTTGCTGAGAAGCACCAAACATGGGACGTAAAAAAGTGGAAAATGTTTTGTTCTCTAATGAGAAAAAAATTTAACCTGCGTGATCCAGATGGCTTCAAACGTTATTGGCACGACAAGGATATCCCACCGAAGACATTTTCTACACGACACAGTGAAGGAGCTTCCATCATGATCCGGGTGCTTTCTCCTTCCATGAAACAATGGAGCTTTAGGTCATACAGGCGCGTCAAACAGCAACTGGCGATATTGGCAGTCATCCTTATTGACTGAATACCCTCGCTTGTGTGAAAATGACTGGATCTTTCAGCAGGACAACGTTGAAATCCACAATACCCGCAGGACAAAGGACCTTTTCATGGCGAATAACGCGTTTATTTTGGACCATTCAACGTGTTCGTCCAAACTGAACCTCAATGAAAATGTTTGGGGTGGATGGCAAAGGAAGTCTATAGAAATGGACGTCAATTTCAAACAGTGCATGATCTTCGTAAAGTCATCTTCACCACTTGGAATAACATTTCAGTCAGTCTTCTGCAAAAGTTTTTGTCAATCATGCCAAAGCAAATGTTTGAAGTTATTCGCAATAACAGCCGTGCAACTCACTACTGAGACCTTTTGTTGGGCATTTCCTATCCTGTTTAAAACTTCTTTTTGGTATGGTCTTAAACATTTGACCAGATAGTATTTAGGCTTATTTCATAGTTTTCACATTTTCCCTAGTAAATGCTAAAAATGTTTTTTTTTTTCCTTTTCTTATTTCCATCTTTCGAAGCTCTACTCAAATAAGTGGTTGAGTCTAACAACGCAAAATGCATATTTTTTCTTTATGTTCATTGGCCTTAAGATTTTGGCTAGAAGTGTATATATTTTATCTACAAGTGGCGTTTCTCGTCATTAAGATGATAGAAAAACGATTAACTTTGCTTACACATTGTACAAAATAAAGGTGCTGAAGGAGTAAGGAAAATAGATATTTATTGTTATTTACGTTTGTGAGTATATTAATTACAGTTAGATTAGAGCTTAATTTGCAGAATCGATTGTTAGACACAGTTTTTACCATGGATTATGATGTTCATAAGATCTCAAAGACACTCCTAAATTATATCGCCGTCACAATTTAGTTTATGAAAAATGTCCTTAGTGAAAAGAGAAGCTCTCTTATAAATAAGGTGAAATAACCTCGAATGTTTCTTTTTGAAGTGATTGATGAAACATAAAATACAAAGGTGTCATCACGAAAAGTATAATAAATAATCTTAGGTGTGTGTTTTTAGGCTCATAAGAACGAAGTGAAGGTATTTTTGTTTGTTTCACAATTTTAGCGTAAAGCTGAGCAAGTACTTTGTGAGCTCAGCAGTTTTATATTTTGAACTAGAGAAAAGACAGCTGGAAAAAGATAATCATTGTCAACTGTTTTACAAATATTGGAATTTTACTGTTCCTCTTGTAGCGAATCCATTTTCCTAAAGTGTGAGAGAAATTTTTTAACAGCGGAATGCGAATAATAAACCTTCCAGGTACGCTAACACCAGGACGTGCTCTCTCAGTGAATAAAGAAACGATAGATTAAATAATCGAACTCCAATTTTGTGTTAATCAACTAAAAAAATGTACTTTACGAAAGCGCGAGAACATTTTGTTAACCTTGATTTTTTTGTCTACTGTGAATTATACATTTGTGGAGAAATGAGAAAAAGTACCTAAGGTAAAGAAAAATAAAATGAGAGAACACTTCATTTCTAAGATTTTCTTTTTTGATTTGTTATTTTCATTATGAAAAATGATATTTTTCTACAATATATTGTATAGTGTACCTAAATACCTAGATGTATTTATAGCCTGTATTGAATAGTTTAGATGATACTTTTGAATGATGACTCGAGTATTAGAATAAATTAGTACTTGAAATATCTGAAACTTATTAACGTTATTCTTCGTCAATAGTCTTTGATATAACTAGACGTGCAAAATAAAATATAAAAGAAAAATAATCATATGAAATACAAAACAAAGAAGCTTTATTGAATTTAAGTTTGATAACTGTACAAGTCAAAATATAATAAATAAAATACAATTCAAATTTTGAAGCATAATAGGAAGTTAATTTTGTTCAAGGTAAGTGGAATACGCCATTATTTGAATATGATTATGTTTTGACTGAAGGTAAGAGAGCAACCTGATTATTTGAGTATAAATGATAAACGTTTCTACGAAAGTGGATTACTTAATTTTATTGTAAATACAATAATATATTTTTGTATTATCAAATTGGACGACATTTTTCAAAATTTTCATAATTTATTAATTGGCTAGGTGGTTCGGACGCTCGTTCCATAATCTGAGGGTCACATAGTCAAATCGACGTCACACATACTCGCCCATTCGTCGGTTGGGGAAGTTATAAATACCACTATTTATTTTTAAAATAGTAGTCCAACAATCGTCGGTGGGTCTTTAACTGCTATATTAAGGACGGCTAGCGGAAATAGCCCTCGTATAGCTTAATGCGAAATTCAAACAAAAATTATTTATCAACTGACATTTTCTGATCAGGCATTTGATCAATAAAATAAAAGCTCCCTCTTTTACAGTTATTAAATTTGTCCAATATTTCTAACAAACCTCTTAAAAATAGTGAAATTAATATTTAATCAAATGTAAAAATTATTAGAAATAACCACTTTATAATGAAGCATCTGATTTTCTGAATCTATCCTCCTATGTTTAATAGCATGATGGCAGTTTTTGGTAGTTAAAATATTAGAATTATTCTGCACAATGTATCAGTACTGCTATTAGTTGAAAATTGTTTTCCTCAAAAATGTAGCTCATGAGAGAGTAAAAATCTGAAGTTTTCGTGATTGTGGATATTCTACATCGGATTTAAAAGTTAAAGGACGGTTTAGTTTTAACATTTCTTTCTTAAACTAATAAAATATTCGTTTTATCGTGTGATGAATTGTATTAAGTTTTTGTCCGACATTTTCTGTCAGGACGAATTAATTAAGATCAAACAACCACGAAATTAGAATATCTTCGACTCCAGCCACTAGAGCAACAACAAAGTTACAGGCAGAGCACGTGTATTGAATTTGATGATAGTAAAACTGATGATAAGAAAATTCTAGTTGATTATTAACTTACACTCCAAGAATGTTGCTCAGTTGTAAAAGAGATTGAAAGCATAGTTGCCTGTTTACATTTTGATCGACTTTTAAGATGCGCCAAATCAACAATAATCTAACTGAAACTTTGATTTTGAAAACACGATCTTCCAATGTTAAGACTGGCGTCCTTTTCAAAAAACAAAACATGTCTCCATGTTATCAGATGATGGGTAAACAGTCTTATTCCTTATGCAGAGGGACACGTCTAGAGGACACGCTATGCACGTGAAACACGTGAACTTGTTAACTATCTTTATTTAGAGTTCTAGCATATCTGATGGACACAAAGTAAAAATATATTTCAAATTTTAGTTTATTGATCTCAGGCATAAACTGTAACAATCAGTGTGACGCAATCTCTAACAGCTACACGTCACTCTGAAAGATGACACATGTCAATAATACTTTAATAACCGAAAATGGTGCATGTAAATTATATCTTAACAGTATTACACGTTAATCACTGAGTACCATTTGAAAACGATAAATATAAACTGTAAGATAAGAACAGAATATGTCATAGGCATATCACAACAATTCTACTGAAAATGTTGTATAATTAATACGTAATTCAACATGTAGACAAAGCACAAGAAAATTATCAATGTGTAATAATTGAAGAACCAATACGTGGCTTAAGCTCAGTAATCAACTATCAAACACATTAAACGTAGAAATTGAAGAAGTTCATGAAGATCATACGTTTCAGTAAAAAATGTCGCATGTAAATCTCAGTGTAACAACTGTGAATTGCTGGACTATATCATGACAGTAAATATACTTAGAGCTATATTACAAACAATATAAACAAACACACAATTATTACCGAAATGAGCATTTAATGTATAATAGTTGTTACATTTAAATGGGCGAAAAATATGTACACAATGTTACACAAATTATAAACATTTCTTTACTTTTGATTTAATATTATAAACAAGTTTTAACATTATATGATTGTAATAAGTAATTTACATCAATGTAAATAGCTAAATTACTATGTAAGTTTCTGCTAAACCAATAATATCAATGATAGTGAATTTAAAAATTTTGTGCAATTTTGTGAGTATCAATCCCATTAGTGTAACTGTATAGTGCGGAGATAAAAGCCATCTTGATTTCTCTTAACTCTAGAGTGAACATATTAACAATGGCTGTTTTATAAATTCGTTTATTAATTTTATTTCTCAGTTTTGAAGAAAAATCAGATTGGTTTCCGAACTTTTCCAATGATAAACGTATCTTGGCTGTCAGAATTTTCAATGAGAATAACAACCTTTTTTTTTTCGATGTCCTTGTTTACTCTTTGGTTTAACGATAATAAGTTCATCGTAATTGTTCACATTTCTAGGAAACAGAGGTCGCTGGATGTATTCTTTAATAGCTTTTCCTTGTTTTGACGCTGGTGTTTCTGTCTGAAGATGTAGAATATAGTTATGTTTAGTGGTGCAACACTCAAAATTTGAGCAATAATTTTACTATAACATGCATAAAACCAAATAAATGTTTCTATAAAAATTATAAATTATGAAATTGGTTTCAGTTATCTCATAAATGTTTTCTGGAAACTAGAAAACTATTTCAAACATTGTTTCACGCAGTGAATAAAGAATGATATACAGCAGACAATAGCTTAAATACTGTTTTCCATTTATATTTTACACGTTCACAAAGGATAACTAGATTGTTTATATTATTGTCTAGACAAGATGAAAGTACGGTTACAATTAAATGTCAAGTGTTCCACTCAATTTATTGTTATATAACTAGGGAAAATGAAAGTGCGTTTATAATTAAATGTCAAGTGTTCTACTCAATTTATTGTTATATAACTAGACAAGATGAAAGTACGGTTATAATTAAATGTCAAGTGTTTCACTCAATTTATTGTTATATAACTAGACAAGATGAAAGTACGTTTATAATTAAATGTTAAGTGTTCTACTCAATTTTTTGTTATATAAATTAAACATGAAAAGTTATGTGATCTGAACTTCAAACGACTGGTTATTTACCTTATGTTATTTTTTTGATACTTTGGAATAAATCACGCACCTTATAGAGTTTTAAAACAATCAATAATCTTAGTAAAGTCCAAAAGAAGAGAACTGGATATTTCACTAAATGTCTTTCAGACCAATGAAAGTTGGCTGACAGTCAAAAGAAGAAAAAAAACTGTTGTAAAATGTCTCAAAGCGTCATTAACAAGATATAGTAGAACCACTTGCAACAAAATGGCACAAATACACTGGTACTTGGCTAAGAAGGTCCCAATCCACCTTTAAAGCAGGTTGCCGTTATATACCGATTATGTGTAACCTGATAATATCTGAATCAGATGTTCAAAGCTCCAACATGACGTCATTTCATTGTACATACAGTTAAAAAACGAAATAAAGTGAATAATATGAGCGGATATGATATATTATGGTGCCACTAATGTACAAAATAATTCGCTTTTATTATCAGTAGTGGTAGCATGTATGTGAATGAAAAATCACGAAAGGGCATTCTGATCTTTATGTTTTCCAGATGTTACTAATGCTGTGGACATCAGTAAAGGTAATGCGAACTTCTTACACAATCATATATTGTTACGATTGGCTCTGGCTTCAGTTTAATGGATGGTAATTGTCTTCCAACATGTACTAAGATTGAAGAAGACGTGATTCATCAATTTAACTAGCATATAGACTTATTAGACCTCAATGGTATCGAACATGTATAAGTCTATTTTGCAGAAAAAAATGCACGCATTCAAACGACTCTGAACATTAAAGATTTTCTGAACGCATCTTTTTTTTTTAACTGTAAAAATGTGAATTTACTTGCATCAAATATTAATTATAACGTAAGATGAATAAGAACTTAATTGAATTTCGAACCAAAGTATTCCTTTCTCCAAGGTCGTTTTCATATATCGTCTCCAGGGTTGTTCGTTTGGTCACTTTTTGCTTTCTTGGTACATTTGTTTTTGTCTTCTTAACATTTTTTGCAGAGTCCTTCTTCTCACATTCAGGGATCAGTGGCATAGCCTCCAATATATCCAATTCATCAGTGGTTATCTTTTCAGCACCAGGCTGTTTGTGTTCGACACGGTTTTTCAAAACATTCCGTTCTTCCCGAGGTTTATATTTCCAGGCGTAGAAAACACAAAGTACGCTGCATGATCATTACAAAAAATAAATAAATAACAATCACGTGTTTCAAGTCCATTAAAATACATATTGTAATTAAATAAGCTATGGATAATGCGTCACAGTTAAAACTTGCAGTCGTAACTTACCACAAAGCACTAAGACACATCAAAATGAGTGCTGTCCGCCAAGCACATTTTGGAACTGTAGATTTTGAAGTCAAGTGGAGCGTAGCCTTCGGAACCACTTCAATTCGATCTTAAGACAGAAAGTCGTATTTAAAATCAGTTTACGTAAAACAGAAAAATAAAACTTCAAATGTAAGTTAACAATAATAGTAATGCGTATTATTCTTTAAGTTCAACAATAATCTTCATTAACATATTAAAATTTCAATTGAATAAATATGAAATTTCTTACATTTATAATATATTTTCATATTAAGCACTGATAACAACCTTTACAATTTCACAACTGTATATATACATTTTTTCTTTACACGTTAAACAGATAATTAGCAAAGAAAAATGACGCCTGTTATATTATTTGAGCTCCTTACTGGTAGACAAATGGTACATTTATATAATAACAACAACTATATAGTTATATAACATAAAATCAGCTAAGTTTTCCAACATATTTACATTAATAGAGAATATATCAAGAACCCTACTGACTTTCCATTCCAAACACACGTGATCAGACGATATAAGAAAAATCTCGACATTTTCTTTACGATAATTGACATATTTTACAACTCAGTATAACACAGTGAGTTAAATCAACTTCGATTCATTAAAACTGTAAAGAATATAACACAAATTAAACAAACTGTCTTTCCATTGACTACTTAATAAAGTCAGTTTGTTTAATGGGTATTCACTTACTGTGTTAAGTTTTATAATTAACTACTGCACTTATTATGGTGCATAATTATATTTTACTATCGAATCCCATCCACTGAATGGTAGTTTCTGCGTCTTTACAACACTATTAAAAACAGTAATTTTTACAAATTTCTCTTTACTCTAAATTTCCCAGAGAAATAACGAAACCATTTTGACCACAAACACTGAACGTCGTACGTCACTGCTCATGAAGTTTTTCGTTTACTTGGTAACAATTGTTTTAAATAGTTTTATTGAGAACTCATGAGACGCTGCTAACGTTTTGATAATCCAATGTTATTATAAACTTATAGTAAAACATTTGTTTTGCATTTGAACAAATTACTGTATGTTATTACAAAAACGACATTATGAACACAAAATAAACATATTAAACATAGATTTAAGTTATGTTTTGAGACATACACTGTTTTAGTTAAATATCTTTAGGTCGTTTTAGTAATAATGTTTTGTTTGTTTTTCAATTTCGCGGATAGTTGAACGAGGGCTGTCAGCGTTAGCCGTTCCTCATTTTGAAATGATACGAGGGCTGTTCAAAAAATACGCGGACTGACGTCATAAAACAAAATGTACTTTATTTAGAAGTTACAGGTCTGGGACCCCTTCAAAGTACTCTTCTCCCCAACGCACACTCTTATCCCAACGGTGTTTCCACTTATTGAAACACTCCTGGTACGCCTCTTTTGTAATGTCCTCCAGCTCCTTCGTCGCATTTGCCTTAATCTCGGAAATCGTCTCAAATCGTCTTCCTTTCAAGGGTCTTTTGAGTTTGGGGAACAAGAAACAATCGCAAGGAGCAAAGTCAGGTGAGTAGGGGGGGTGGGAAGAACAGTGATCGAGTGTTTGGCCAAAAACTCACGAGTTCTGAGGCACAAATTTCGCAGCAACGCGGTGCATCTTCAATTTTTCGGTCAAAATCTCGTAACAAGATCCAACTGATATCCCACACTCTTCAGCAAACTCCCTGACAGTCAGACGACGATTTGTCCGCACCCAGGTGTTGATTCTGTCGACGTGTGTGTCGTTAGTTGACGTGGAAGGAAGTCCAGGACGCTCATCATCTTCAATGGACTGTCGACCATTCTTAAAACGTTCATGCCACTTGAAACATGCCGTACGCTTCATAGCAACATCACCGTAAGCCGTGTTAAGCATAACAAAAGTTTCAGTCGCAGATTTTCCAAGTTTAACACAAAATTTCACAGCAAGTCGTTGCTCTTTCAGGTCATTCATTCTGAAATCCGCCAAACGAAAAAATCGCACTTCACTTAAAACCGCGTAGCTAATACACAAATGAAGATATCTACAATCCGGAAATGGCGTCGTAATCAGCTGATCTGTGCAAACCTAGCGACACCAAGCGGATTCCCCTGGAACCATCTGGAGCCGCGCAATTCAAACAGTTCGCGTATTTTTTGAACAGACCTCGTATACTGGAGGTAAGACAGCTATTCAATACTATTTGTCGTAAATGTTTCAGTCCATCTTTAAAAACGAGTAGTAGGATTTCCCAGTTAAAGGAAAGCTTTTTAATGCATTAAAAACCATGAAAGTTATGAAGAAGTGTCTTATTATAACAATCTGTTTGAACAAAAATAAACATTTTTAAAATGTTAAGGGAACAATAAAAGAAAACTTTAAAACCCTTTTGCTCCATTACTTCTACAAAGATCTTTATTATCAGCTCCTTCTTGATCAGTAATTTTGTCTGCAGGACAAGCTACACAGGCGTCAGCAGCAAAAGATGTCATGTAAGTCCCTCCTGGACACGGCAGGCAGTGAGTTTGGGATCCGTTATCATAGTGTCCAGGAGGACATGGATCTAAAAGCGTTAAAAGTACATAGCTAAACATTTATTTACCCAGTGTTAATTTTTATTGTTCTAACAACGTCTTTAGTGTCAAAAAACATATTTGTTTAACCAAAATTCCATAATTTTAAAAGTCTTTCATCTATTTGTGTTTAATGTGAACAGTTTAAAGTAATTGAGTGTCATGTATACTTACAACACCTGTCAGCATCTCTTCGGTATCCCCGAGTACAGTTGAGATTCTCGGCTGGAACATACACTGGGGAAAACAACAGAGCGTTAATATTTTTGTTAGCACGTTTTGTGTCACCGTTGGAATTTTAAGGTTCTTCACAATGAGCACGACGCACTAGTTATAATATTAATTATGACTCACTCTATAAAATAACAACATAAATGTTACCTATCGTGAGAAAAATAAAACGTGTCAAAACAGTTTCTTAACAGTAGACTTTTGTTTATTTATGTACTTCTTAATGGAGTTATCTAATGAAACTAATCACACAAACTTGGAAATTTATGAAATTACACACGATCTTTTTTTATTGGTACATTTGATTTCTGTTGGTGTTTCCCTTGTAAAATTCTTATTTGTCACAGTTAAACGTTAAACTGTTGTCATTGTTTATGTTAATATCAGTTATGAAAATACAGGTTTTTTTGGGAATATTACGTTGGTAAAATGTATCAGTATATGATTGTGTCTTGCAAAAACAAAATATCAAATAATATCCTCATAATGCAGAAGTTGCATGAAATGCATTCCGAGAAAATTTTTCATTTGAAGTTAATATAAAAGCAAACACTTAATTTTTTTGTGGATTTATCAAGATAAATAATATTGCGATCTAACACCTTTCACTGTAAATTTAAAGTATTGTTTATTCAAAATACTTTCTTAAAAAACTTCGAAGATATAATTTGTATCTTTACGGTTCACAAGACTTTGCTTCAACATTCACAAGTTGAGTTCATTATATCAAAATAATATCATCACTTCTCTCTACAGGTTTACCATAATCCATCTGGTCTGTGATCATATAGAAATCTATAATTACTGCATCAGTGACGTGACTGGTAAGTGTGTGTGTGTACAATAACATGCATATCTATCTAATTACTCAGCGGTTAGAAGACTGAGATATTTTTACGTACTGTCGCCTGGGACACTACAGCGTTTTTTATCCTGACATTTGTGTTCGTACGACTTGTTGCACGTCTTTTTATGAACTGTTCTGGCGAACCAAAATTATTTTTTCGATGCTCTTAAGTACAATAAATATCTTTGTTTAGAAAAATTTAAATTCTCATTTGAATATATTTTCATATTTGGGCATATAAAAATTTACATTGGAAAGGTCTGTTACAAACCTTTCCCAATAGCAACCAATTTTCGGTTACATCACACCATTTACGAAATGTTAAGCAATGTCATAAAGTTGTTCTGATAAATTTTGTTGTACCGTAACTTACAAATAAATATCACAAACATATAGTAAGATTGATAAAATATTGGTTATCGAATTTTTAATGACAATTAAACTCATTTCAAATGCTTTACAAACGATAATTAATGACAGAATTAATTTTCATTTTTCTTCGTATGAACATTCCGCTTGGTTGTTTACAAATAAGTAACACATAATATGAAATTTTTATTGCGAAATAATTAAGTTAAAAGTGATACTATTGTCATTATAATCTTATGTCTACATGGGCAATATAAATAATTTTGTAGTCAATACACGTGTAGAAACGGGCACATTTACATAATGTCTGAATAAAACAACATATGAATCAAGATTTACATGTATTAAAACTAAAGTTATACAAAGATGTTTAGAAGTACTTTTTCGAGATTTGCGACTGAAATATATGAATCCCTTTCAAGTGTCAGCCCCCAAATATATTCCCCCTATCACGTTTTCGTTGTACACGCACCCAAGTCACAAAAGCAAAGTTTGAAGAGAATAGGCCTTTTCCATTTACTTTAGGCATAAGCAATTAGGAAATAACAGTTTGTTTCCAAGAACTAGAAAAAGTAAAAAATTTTTTACATAGTGTAATCTTACGTATACACAGGCAATTATTTTTATAATAAATACACATGGTGAAATATCAAACGAAAAGGTTATGGCTGAAAGAAATTTAAAAGCAAGATGGACGATTCAGATTTAGATGTTATTTCTGTTAAATTACTATCGTTTAATAAATAAAAATATGGTCTACAAAAAAAACTTTGAATTTACCTCTGACATCATGTTTGTAATCACCTTCACGATTTTTGCATGTGTAAATTCCCGCGTCTACAAATTGCACGTCGGTTAGCACTAATTTGCCACCGTATTTTATTTGCGTTCTTTCATTATTAATAACTAGTTCATTGCGATTTGAGTACCAAATAACTGGTTCTTCTCTCCCTCTTTTATAAGCTTGGTTTGAACATATTAATGTAAGAGTAGAACCACGTTCAGTTTCGTAGACGAATTTAAGACCTGAAACAAGCAGGAAACTACCGAAAATATAAAATAATTGAGTGTAATTAGCCATTGAAATCTCTCTGAACTGTACGTTTGTAAGTCACTTTCTGTATTGTTTCTATGTAAAATATCAGTGTTACTATGCTCACAAAGAATTCTTGTTTGAATGACGTCATGAACTGAAGTGGCATTGTTAGGTGGAAAAAAGTTGTACTAACAACAATGATTGGTGATTTCAAAGTTTATTGTTTTCTGTTATTGGTTGAAGTGAGAAATTATAATCATGTTTATGTTATGCAGTACCAACTCAAGTAATTTAGATTTAATAAACAATAACAACACTTGCCTAAGATTTCAATTTGTAATTTAGTTAAAGCAAATAAAATTTATTCGAAGTTTTGCTTTGCAATTTCTTTTGACAATACAAGTCTTGTCGGTATTTATGATATCAACCACAACAAGACTGCTAACAGATCTCTCATGACACATATAAATTATAATTGAGTAGTTATAAATGTATAAACATTGTAACCATATTTAAATTTAAAAAAAAATCAGTTAAAGAATATTCGAATATATAACTTATGTGACAAATACTGCATTCCATGGTGTTATATAGGGATTAATAACTACAATTAACTCTATCAAATATTCTGTTCTTCAAAACTAATAAGATTTCATTAGTTTGTTTTTGAATTTCGCACAAAGCTACTCGAAGGCTATTTGTGCTAGTCGTCTCTAATTTAGAAGTGTAAGCCTAGAGGGAAGGCAGCTTGTCGTCACCACCCACCGCTAACTCTTGGGCTATTTTTTTTTTTTTTACCAACGAACAGTGGGATTGACCGTAACATTATGACGCTCACACGGCTGAAAGGGCGAGCATGTTTAGCGCGACGCGGGCGCGAACCCGCGACCCACGGATTGCGAGTCATACGCCTTACGCACGTGGCCATGCCACGCATGTTGAGAAACGCACTTGAAGATAATTAGTTTAGGAAACATTCTGAAATGAGTGACTTAAAACTTTTTATTACGATATTCAAATAATATTCAACATTTTTAGGTTATAGAGCGACTGGGAAAGATATTTCAAGTAACTAGTAAAGGGAGAAACCTCAGTCAACAATACGATAATCACCGTGTGAATAACCCTAATAATCACCCTGTGAATAACCCTAATCCAAAAAAGAATTAACAACAAAATTCTTTCATTCTGGTAAAAAAAATAGAAAGCAAACACAATACTAATGTCGTATATAAATTACATGATGGTAAGTCTCATGTATTTTAAGTCGGGGAAGCAACACCATAACTCTGAACAAAATTCATATAACTCAACAAAAAATCTCACGTTTTTTTTAAAAGTTGCACCTCAGGTAAGTATATCATTGGTAACATTTACTTACCAAAGAGGAAATTCAACATCATAAGGCAATAAACCTAATAATTCTTTCTAATACAAGAGTAAAACCACTTTAAACCTATGCAAAGTAAAACACGTTTATACCTATACTTAAAACTTTTATTAAATATTGTTGTGTGTATTACAACTTGAAGATGGGACTCTTAAATTATAACATGTAAATCATTAATCGCGTTTCAATACTCATGGTAGGGATAACACAGATATCACATTGTGTGGCTTTCTGCTTAATTCTAAACAAATAAATCGACCACTTTTTCACTGTACCTCATGTGTGTGTGTGTTTTTTTTTTCTTATAGGAAAGCTGCGTCGGGTTATATGCTGAGTGCACGGAGAGGAATCGAGCCCCTGATTTTTGAGTTGTAAATCCGTAGACTTACCACTGTATTCAGCGAAAGAATGCAATACTCTGTATAATTTGAATACAATATACATTCCAAATCATAAATATTAGAAGCTAGTAGGCCCGGAATGGAAAGGTGGGTTAAGACGTTCGACCCGCAATTCGCGTGTTCGAATCCATGTCGCACCAAACATACTAACCCTTTCGGCTCGGTAGCAGTTCCTAATTAAGCAGTGTAAGACTAGAGGGAAGGAAGCTAGTCATCACCACCCACTGCCAACTCTTGGGCTACTCTTTTACCAACGAATAGTGGAAATGACCTTCATATTATAACGCCCCCACGGCTGAAAGGTAAACCATGTTTAGAGCGATGGGGATTGAAACCCGTGACCCTCGGATTATGAATCGAACGCCTTAACCCACCTGGCCATGCCGGGCCATTTCTCGTATATTTATATTTGTACTGTTATCTATATTCATAAACAACATTACGAATCTTGTTGTCTTTACGATCTCTAGTGATAACGAGAGGCCTCGTCTGTAATGATATGGTCAATCACGTGTTGTTTTTATAAATGAAATTATAATTAAAAGTTTTAAGTCAAATACCTTTTAACTACCGGTTTTTTGTCGTATTTAGTCCAATTCAGACACTAAATCATAAGAAGTGTAAAATCATTCAGAGAGGAATTAGTCCAAAGGATATCTTCGCTTGAAGTGGTTCTTCAACTCTTTTATTATCGAAAAACCTTCTTTGCTTCACTAACCTCTGCATTAATAACAATGCTATATATATCTTATGATAAAAATCACGTAAACCGTATCAGGCTGGACATACAAATGACGTTTTGGGAAATATTTTTTCTCTCATTATTATTGGTATGTAGCAGTTGATGCGATTCGTTAATATAAAAAAGTTCTTATGGCTGTTAATTATATTGTGTTTTAAAATTACTGATACTATTTAGTATTAATATGTTAGTATGTAATAATAGCTGGATTTCATTACCTAAAGAGCTGTTCTCAACTGTATTCTCGCCAAGGGCAGAGCGCCGACAGCCCATAATCCCCGTCGCTCTAAACATGGTTTACCTTTCAGCCGTGGGGGCGTTATAATATGACGGTCAATTCCACTGATTAATTTCAGAAATCTATGTTACAAAATAAAAAATAATGGTTAAAAATTAATTAGTTATCATAGTCATTCAAGTTTCTAAATCCTTATTACAAAATATTACACATCTGAGTAAAATAAACGTGCAGTTATTTTAGTTTCCTAATTCTGTTTTTCCGGTCATACGCTGCATTCTTACATTTCCAACATTTACTCTGTAGTTATTACATATGTCTGGATCTTAATATCAATATAGAACATAAAGAAATATTTTTATCCAAGATCTTAGTACCTCATACTTTGAGGGCTAGGCTACTCATACCAACAGCATAATTAAACAATTATATAAAAAAGTATAAAAAATTATATAAAAAAGTTACACTGGATAAGTATATCATGATATGTTTGTTTTGTTTTCAGTTTTTCGTAAAGTTACACAAGGGCTACCTGCGATAGCCGTCCTTTCTTCAACAGTATAAGAGTTGAGGGAAGGTAGTTTGTCATTACCTCCCAGCACCAACTTGCTAACTAATAGTGATATTGCACGTCACATTATAACTCCACCATCTCTGAAACGGCTAGCATGTTTGGTGTGACGGAAATTCAAACCTAAACGGACTACATGTTCCGACTTTACGCATATCTATCTCTTTATTTGATGTTAAAGTACTTTTGCACCCAGCATCTTAACCATTCCATTTCTCAGTTAAATTACCAATGAACCGAGAACAAAAGCATCCCAAACTTAAGCATAAATCATTTAACAAACTAGTAATATAAGTAATGTCAGCCCTCGTTAATGTATTTTTTCTTAATGTAACATTTCAGTTTTGAAACGTTCTTTCATATTTCTATAAATGTTTAATTTAATAAATATCATCATAGATACTTCTCTTTGTATTTGAAATGTGTTTTGGGTTCGCAGAGTGACGTTCACATAACTTATGTATTGTTTTACTTTAATTATCTGTTTGAAGAAAGAAGCATCATTTCGAATGAGAGTTTGGTTGTTAGATATCCAGCTCCTCTAATCACTACAAACTTCATAAAGCAACAATTTGGCCAAGTTACTACTGAGGGTTCTTGGTTAAGTCCAGTTACTACTAAACGAAATAATGCCCTGCACTTTGGTGCTGTGTTGGCATGCTATAAGAGTGACAGTCAAACAAGAGTAGTTCAAGACTCAAATATATATGTCAATAAAGATTAGATTGCAGGAATTAGTGTTTGATTTACGTTATCTTAAAACTGAAACTTTCCACAAGGGAAGGCAGACAGTCAATATATAGCTTCCTCCACTATCAATTGTGGTACCCCAAGTGGTCCTGGCCTGACCAGGTGGTTAAGGCGATCGACTCGTAATCTAAGTATCGCGGATTCGAATCCCCGTCCCATCAAACATGCTTACCCTTTCAGCCTTGGGGGCGTTATAATGTGTGACCAATTTCACTATTCGTTGGCACAAATGTTGGCTGTGAGAGGTGATGTGTAGCCACCTTCCCTGTACTGCTAAATTAGAGACGGCTAGCACAGATAGCCGCATGTACGTTTACGCGAAATTAAAAAAAAGAAAAAAGAATCACACACAATAATACACTGGTAGCTCTTAAATGCGATGTGTAATAAATTGTTTGCTTGTTTGTCATCAGATGCCAACATAGACCCTCTAATACAAAATATAACATTCTAATCATTAAATCACACCGAACATTTTTTCTTTAACAGGATATAAGTTTCTCTCTTAATTCTCTGTCGAGGTCTTTCTCTCACATTATTACATAAGCTAGAGATATTGGGTTGCGCCTTTATTTATTGAAACTGAATCTACCTACAGATATAAGTTTAACAGTACTCTCATGTTTCAGCAATAAATAATTGCCTCTATTCCTCAGCTAAGTGTATTCAGTCATAATATTTCATTATTTCACACCATTAAATGTAGTATCTCACATGAAGGCGGATGTATCAATATAGTATCTCGTATGAAAGAAGATACATGAATATAGTATCTCACATGAAGAAAGATATTTCTAACAGCAGTTTGGGCACACAAACCAAACTTTTCTGAAGCACTAAGGTAAGTAATATAAATAACATTGCTGTTCAACAAAATGAGAAACAAAAAAGTGTTTTTTCTTTCAGTTTCTTGTATATTAATTCTAAATCAATGTACTTTTTATCATTTTATTCACTTACGAGAAATACATGAAAAATCTTCACACAAAAATTTAGTAAATAAAAGTTACTATGAGGAAAAACATGTTTAATCATTATATAGAATGTCGGTAAGTAGTATTAGCTATAACCAAACCTTGTTTGGTTTTATTCGTAAGTTTAATTAAACGTACTAACTTTTGAACTTCCAAAATGGGACTTTGAACACACTTGGCATTTTGAAATGAGGGAGCGCTACAAATGAAAACACCTAACCCTACTATTCAATTGAACGATAGTCGGTATTTAGGTCAGATACTCTCCCACAACTGTGTGATAAAATGATTAATTCCTGTTCCACATACTTTAAATATAAAGAACTGGAATCTCACAGTTGCAGGTTTTGAAGCCCAGAGGAATGGTGCTTAAGAACCACTTCAGTTGAACCTTAAGAGAAAGAGTCGTATTTAAAACCGATTTACGTACTGTATCGATTACATGAAACCGAGACAAAAATGAAAATATAAGTTATTAATAACAGAAAAATGTGTAATTCTTTAAGCCTAACGATATCTTTATTTAATATTTTAAAACGTTTAATTAAATAAGAACGACATTTCTTGCTATTTTATATTATATATTGATAATAAAGTATAAAATATGACTTATTACACTTAAGTAAATTAAGTTATTTTATTTAATCCCTAAATAACTTACTTTAAAAGATCGTTACTCACCTTTTGAAACTATAAAACAAGAATGAAACTAGTTAATTCAACCTATACAAATCTTTATAAGCAATACAGAAGTAAACCAGATGGTATCTTTAACTCCTATTTACTAGCTTTAACAACACACTTTACTAATTAAATTAATCACCTAGACACAGTTAGTTTCACAAGATCTCTCTCAGTTATATAACATAAGTATTTTGCTATGTAATAACTATAGCTATATAGTATGTAAAAGGGTTTCAGCTCGGTTTTCCTAAGGATACACCTAACTAAACTACATTACAATAATATTACTGGTTTTATTATTCGAAAGTAGTTTTCACAATTAAAAGGGCTTTCGTCACCACTATTGCAGAAGATCAAAACAGTATTCCAATTTAGTATTTACTTTTAATATTGCAAACTAAGGGAAAATGTGAGTTGTTATAAATACATATTGCCACGCATATATTACTTAGTAATATATAAATTTATATGTTTAATAAATTAAAATATTCTTTTGAAACTTGAAATTCAAAAAACACATGACTTAGAGAACTAATGTGCAGTTGACAACAGGCCACTGCACTTGTGATTTTGAATATTTTTTAAAGTTTAACTTAAGTTAAAGATGAAATAAATAAGTGATACAAATTGGGTAACTCGAGTAGACCCCTCTGTGACCCAGCGGTATGCATTGGGGGATTTACAACTATAGTGAGCAGGGTTTCATATCCATGGTGGACTTTGCGATTAATTTCAAACATAATATATACATGAGAGTACTTCTCCAGACAATGTTAAAAAAACAACAACAACACAAACTCTACAAAATTCTTCACAGTCAATAAAGTCCACTTCTAAATTGGTTTCATTATTTCTAAAAGTATCCCAGGTTTGACGTAATAAAAACAATAAATATAAAATAAATTAGTCGGTATGATTAATAAACTTCATATTCTCGCTCTAAGACGAATTACTTATTTCTACTTGTAATATATTTAACACTTTAATTAATGTTATACGTTTGCATGAACATCTGTTGATTGTTCCAATATTTCGTTTTTAATTAAATTAATTAATAAAGTTAACAGTCACAATCGTCTTACTGACATATGAATGTACATTATTTATAATACTGTCTTTTACAAAATACAGATTATATCCTTTTCCAAGTTCTCGGTTAATTTAAAGCTAATCCAAACAGTTTTCTCATGATAAAATCTAAATTATGTTTTCCTTATTTGTAGATATTATTGGGAGATCAACTTCACATTAAACTTGTCAATCTGCATTTCTTATACATATACTTAGCCTACACAAAAATTAACCAAGGGTATTTAAGTTAAGAGTGTTTTGGTCTCTGGATCAAAACATCCCACTATACTTACACGCAAGAATCCTTGACAGATTCAAAATTATCTTACCTAAAGCATAATATATACAGAGCTGTTCATTGTTTAATTCTGCACGCGTGTAAATAACTTATTTAATAAATAAAATTACTTTGATTCTCTACGTTGTCAGATTCTAAATATACTGCGGTATACAGCATGCGAGAAGATGGGGCATGACAGAAATCAGAATTTTTAACGTTTCGTCTAAAGTTGTCATGACAACTGTGTTCCACAAAACAAACCGAATCTTCATCTGTTTCCCGCGATGTCGATTATAGAAAAATGAAAATAATCCACTTAATAAAGAAAACACACAGTAACAACTACAACGTTTAAAAACCAAAATCAAAGGTCACCACAACCTAAACGGGTAAAATATCACAGAAACGAAGCTCAACCTTACTATGTAACTACTGGCACGTTCCTTCTTTGAGACAGTTAAAATATGAAAAATAAAATGTGCAGATAAAAATACAGTTGCCTTTCATGTTAAAATTCGAATCAAACTATATATATTGTCTCTGTGTTGTTAATAATGTGAACAGTAAAATATGCGACACTACACTATTAACGGCCTTGATAAACATCTACACTTGGTTTTGAAAATCATCGTTATTTAAATTATCATTATTTTTTTTACCATCAGGAATATAAGTCGGATGAGAAGTAAGAAACAGTACATTCATCAATAAAGAAGTGAATATATCTAATGTTTTAACCCTCAATAAAGACAAAACATGTACTTTGATAAACTGTACAGATGTTAGTGTTTTTTGGTGAAAAGATAAAAGTGCATTCGAGTCCTTGCCAGTGAGATGATAGAGACAAAATTTGAATGTACACAACAGCAAAAACAGATATAATTATAGAAATTTATACTTTGGTGATTAAAGTTATAAGAATAAAGACCACAGGACAATTAAAGTTAGTAACGATAAAAATTGATTTAAATTTAACTAGACGATATATGTAAGAGAAAACTTAATGACACTGTTGAAGAAAATGAAAGAAAACCTGTAAAAGGCTGAAAGCACAAAGTAACGTAAAAGCTCCACTAAATTTTTAAAGTAGTCATCAGTCTTTTCAATAGAAAAGATCCGGCATGGCCAGGTGGGATAAGGTGTTCGACACGTTATCTGAGGTTCGAATCTCGGTGACACCAAACATGCTCAACCTTTCAGCTGTGCGACCGTTATAATATGACGGTCAATCTTGGTAAAATGTTGGTAAAAGAGTAACCCAAGAGTTGGCGGCAAGTGGTGATGACTAGCTGCCTTTCTTCTAGTCTTACACTGCAAAATTAGGGACATCATTCGCAGATAACAATTAAGTAGTTTTGAGCGAAATTTTAAAAAAATTCAACAGAAAACTAAGTGCTTTCCAAAATACGCTACTGTTTTCTTCCAAAAATCTCTAGGTGTCTGCCGGATCGTATCTGTTTTACAGAGATGTATAAATACTTTATCTGTGGGTGTTTTATGAGTTGTGGGTATAAAGTTTACCACAATTATAAGAGCCATACAAATATATACATGACTCCAGCATACGAATCTGAACACCTCCGGAAAGAGTAATATTATTTGATACCCACAGGTCTTACATCCCTTGCTACACATAGCTTTGTAGGATATCAGCTCTTTCGAAAATAGTAAAGAAAAACCCATAAGATGCCAATGGATATCTGCCCTATTCAGCTGTGTGAATGTGTTATATTGCAAACAGACACCATCAATGTCAACTCTTTGACAAAATTGTCCATTTTATTAGTCCATTGCTCTGTATTTTTCCTGCTAGGTGACTCAGGCTGCCGTGGTTATAACAAGGAAGGAAAACAGTTTTTTTTTTGTATTAAGATGGATACAACTTTTTTTAATATGGAAGATTTAAAAATATTTGTTGCTATCAGGTGTTTTTAAACTCGTAAATGTTGTTATGTTTAAAAGTCACACCAACAGTCCGCCTACAGGAAGCGATTATCATCATGGAAAACTGTACCAATCCTTTTTTTCTAATCTTAATCACAAATACAAAGTTAAGAAACTGCTGTAAAAACATATAAAACACGATGAACACAGAAATATCTGTGAAACGGATAATCATATCTGTTTTGTTTTTAACAAGCACCAAATAATTGTTACTAAAGTTTTTAATAATCACAGATGAAATGATTAATAGAAATGATCTGATGGAAAAATGTATATATTTAAAAACTGCTTGTATGTGTTACGAAAACTTTTAAGAAGAGAAACGAACAACGTTTCGACCTTCTTCGATCGTCGTCAAGCTCACAAAGAAAGAAAGAGGTAAGTGACTGATAGCTGACCACATGTTTGAAGAGGGTTGTGTAATTGAGAAAAGGAATGTAGAGGGCGTGCTCAGATGTTTGATGTTTATTTTGGGCTTGAGTTATTGTATAAGTAATGCTTCTTTGATTTTGAGTTTGTTTATGTTGGTTTCTTTATTTAGTAATTGGGTGTTTTTTATGGTTATTTTCTTTTTATTTGATTTGAAGTGTTCGAAAAGGTGTGAAGGTGATTTTTTGTGTTCTGTTTTTTAGACTCAACCATTCATTTGAGAATAGCTTCGAAAGATGAAAATAATAAAAGGGAAAATAAAAAAACACAACTTTATTACCATACTCAAACGAAGCGTTAATAGGTGAACACGTAACGAAATTTAATCATTTGCGTTCAAGAATTAGCGTTCTCAACATCTTTCACTGACATCTCCTATAGTACACTGAGGAAAATATATGGCAAAGGCTGAAAACTTGTCGTAGTGTGAAAGTGGCAGAATTGTCAAGCTGCTAAAGCAAGGTCTCTCTCAACGTGCCATTGCTGGTGAGATTGAACGTAGTAAAACTACTGTTGCAAATATCTTAAAAGACCTTGACCGGAACGAGAATTTCAAGCGGTCGACCAAAAAAAAATTTGGAAACGTTGAGCAGTAGGATTCGACAGGTCGTCCGGCAAGACAATACCAGCCAATCGTAGAACCAGATTAAGGCACTATCGGACGCTGAATGCAGCTCAAAAACAATAAGACGGCATTTACAAGAGAAAGACTTCAGAAAACGTAAACGTGTTCAAAGGACACGCCTCCTTCCACACCACAAAACAGCTCTTTTAAACTTTGCTGAAAAGCACCAAACATGAGACGTAGAAAAGTGAACAAAGGTTTTGTTCCCTAAGGAGAAAAAAAAATAACCTGGATGGTCCAGATGGCTTCAAACGTCATTGGACAACAAGGATATCCCACCGAAGACATTTTCTACACGACACAGTGAAGGAGCTTCCATCATGATCTGGAGTGCTTTCTTCTTCCATGAAACAATGGAGCTTCAGGTTATACAAGGGCGTCAAACAGCAGCTGGCGATATTGGCAGTCATCCTTATTGACTGAATACCCTCGCTTGTATGAAATCACTGGATCTTTCAGCAGGACAACGTTGAAATCCACAATACCCGCAGGACAAAGGACTTTTTCATGGAGAATAACACGTTTCTTTTGGACCATTCAGCGTGTTCGTCAAAACCCCACTGAAAATACTTGGGGTGTATGGCAAAGGAAGTCTATAGAAATGGACGTCAATTTCAAACAGTGCATAATCTTCATAAAGCCATCTTCACCACTTGGAATAACATTCCAGTCAGTCTTCTGCAAACGTTTCTGTCAATCATACCAAAGCGAATGTTTGAAGTTATTCGCAATGACAGCCGTGCAACTCACTACTGAGACCTCTTTATTGGGCATTTCCTGTTCTGTTTAGGACTTCTTTTTGGTATGGTCTCAAACATTTGACCAGATAGTATTTAGGCTTATTTCATAGTGTTCACATTTTCCCTACTAAATGCTAAAAATTTGTTTTTTTTTTCCTTTTCTTATTTCCATCTTTCGAAGCTCTACTCAAATAAGTGGTTCAGTCTAACAACGCAAAATGCATATTTTTTCTTTATGTTCATTGGCCTTAAGATTTTGGCTGGTAGTGTATATATTTTATCTACAAGTGGCGTTTCTCGTCATTAAGATGATAGAAAAACGATGAACTTTGCTTACATATTGTACAAAATAAAGGTGCTGAAGGAGTTAAGGAAAATAGATATTTATTATTATTTACGTTTGTGAGTATATTAATTACTGTTAGATTAGAGCTTAATGTGCAGAATGGATTGTTAGACACAGTTTTTAACATGGATTATCATGTTCATAAGATCTCAAAGACACTCCTAAATTATATCGCTGTCATAATTTAGTTTATGAAAAATGTCCTTAGTGAAAAGAGAAGCTCTCTTATAAATAAGGTGAAATAACCTCGAATGTTTCTTTTTGAAGTGATTGATGAAACATAAAATACAAAGGTGTCACCACGAAAAGTATAATAAATAATCTTAGGTGTGTGTTTTTACGCTCATAAAAACGAAGTGAAGGTGTTTTTGTTTGTTTCACAATTTTAGCGAAAAGATGAGCAAGTACTTTTTGAGTTCAGAAGTTTTGTATTTTGAACTAGAGAAAAGACAGTTAGAAAAAGGTATTCATTGTCAACTGTTTTACAAATATTAGAATGTTACTGTACCTCTTGTAGCGAATCCAT
Source organism: Tachypleus tridentatus (assembly GCF_004210375.1). Lineage (NCBI taxonomy): Eukaryota > Metazoa > Arthropoda > Merostomata > Xiphosura > Limulidae > Tachypleus > Tachypleus tridentatus. The sequence goes on along the minus strand of NC_134829.1, from coordinate 59,095,240 downwards.
TTTCCTAAAGTGCGAGAGAAATTTTTTAACAGCGGGATGCGAATAAAATACCCTCCAGGTACGCTAACACCAGGACGTGCTCTCTCAGTGAATAAAGAAACGATAGATTAAATAATCGAACTCCGATTTTGTGTTAATCAACTGAAAAAATGTACTTCACGAAAGCGCGAGAACATTCTGTTAACCTTGATTTTTTTGTCTACTGTGAATTATACATTTGTGGAGAAATGAGGAAAAGTACCTAAGGTAAAGAAAAATAAAATGGGAGAAAACTTTATTTCTAAGAATTTCTTGTTTGATTTGTTATTTTCATTATGAAAAATGATATTTTTCTACAATATATTGTATGGTGTACATAAATACCTTGTTTGTTTGTTTGTTTTGGAATTTCGCACAAAGCTACTCGGGGGCTATCTGTCTAGCCGTCCCTAATTTAGCAGTGTAAGACTAGAGGGAAGGCAGCTAGTCATCACCACCCACCGCCAACTCTTGGGCTACTCTTTTACCAACGAATAGTGGGATTGACCGTCACATATATATATACCCCCACGGTTGGAAGGGCGAGCATGTTTAGCGCGACGCGGGCGCGAACCCGCGACCCTCGGATTAAGAATCGCACGCCTTACGCGCTTGGCCATGCCAGGCCCAAACTGAAGGGAAAACGGTTATTCGTCAACACCATCCTCATGAAAAAATCTAAATGTTTGAGGAGAGGTAACTCAATACAGATTACTGGAAAAGTTTTACATTAGTTAACAGATCCAGCGATACGGTGTTTATTTATTTATTTTGATTTCAACTCATTTGTTTTTGCCTTTCCTACCATTTGTACTATAAAGGAATTGTTGATCGAATAAAATCAAAGGACATAACCACATTATTAAACCAGGCCGTTTTATTGGTATAACTCTAATTATGTTTCTATTATTTTATATATCAAAACACTACCTTACGCATCTGATATGTCTGTTATATCAGAATAATAAAAGAGTCCGTCTGTGTAAGTGACAACTATATATCGTATATCATTCATCATTCATTCACCACTCGATTCCATCAAGGAACATAGAGCCGCAATCACTTGCGGATTCTCAAAAGGTATTTAAGTGAGTAGGTTGTTAGCCCACTGCACCGAGCCGTCCCTTATTTAGTAGTGTAAGACTAGAGAGAAGGCAGCTAGTCATCACCACACACCACCAACTCTTGGGCTACTCTTTTACCAACGAATAGTGGGATTGACCGTTACATTATAACGCCCCCACGTCTGGGAGGGCGATCATGTTTCGCGCAATGCGGACGCGAACCCGCATAGTAGGGGTTTTATAGTGCAAAGTACAGGGGTTACTTGCAATTTTTACACGTTAAACAAACCATACTCTTCAAAATGGGGTAAAAACTCACATTGGAGAAACTGTTTCCTTCATTCTAACGATTTTCTTCGTCGTTCTAATTATGACAAACGTTACTCAACTGATGTTTCCAAATGCTTGATGGGTTTTATAATATACCATTTCTCTAGTGTCAATCAAACAAAAATAGCTTAGTAAAATAACAGCAATTTATACCACACCTCTAAGAGTTCAGAAGCAGTGTATCGTTTATTTATGTCCACTTCTAGACACCTGTCCAGGAATAAGTTATCTTTATTCTCAATGTTTGGTTTTCATTTTTTGATATCAAATCAAATACCTGAAAAAGAGTGCGACTTGATGACTAAATCAATAACCTAACTTAACAGTGTGTACAAATATTTGGATAATCCTTCCTAATGATGTCTAAATATTACTAGAGGTATACCTTTATACCAGTTAAATAACACGGGTGAATTATCTAGTGTGTTAGTGTTTATTTATAGGAGGGTTAACAAAATGGTAGTGATACTATTGCAGAAAATACTATAGTTTAAGAAGTTCAAATATAATAATATAACATCTACATTCAATAATTAATTGTTTGTTACTGTATACAGTTTTCTCAAATGTTCATTGTTGCTTGATCGTTCAACTGTTCATCATTATCTTGAATACATCTTCATGTTTGAATAATGTGAAGTCTTGTTTTTGTCTTTATTATAGCTATTCCCTGAAGTTGGTGAAAAACATTCTCGACAAAGCGTACGATTGTGTTTTAAAGTGTAAATATGTAGCTTTTAAGAACTTGGATATTGGCTGTAATTACTAGTTATCAATATTTACCATGTCACTATTTTCCTCATGATAAGGAGGTTGACCATTGACCATTTCAATGGCTGTTATACCAAGGGACCAAATTTCAACCTCAGGTCCATACTCTACCCTTCTTACTAATTATGGAGCTATCCAGTGACGAGTTTCAACTAATGATGTTCGCTTAATTTGTTTTGGGGAGAGCTGAGCACTTTTTCCGAAACAGCTATATGATGGAAAGAAACAAAAGTAAAGTGACCATGTGAGAGAGAAAGAAAACATAAATAACTTGTAAATACCTGCTAGTCAACATATTAATAATATATATATGTTGTCAAGTAATCTATGTTAACATGAAATTATTACAGACAAGCTAAAATACTCAGAAATGCTTGTGTTCACTAAGTCGTTATATGTTTAAGCACTTATCTAATTTTGTGGTCCAATCTTTCCCAAGTGAAATGTTGTAACTTTTAATATCTCTATGAACTATGTTGTTGAGATGAAAGAATTGTATTGCCTGGAGTATCTAAATGAAATATTAATTTATTTAAAAGTTAAATCAGTGTGCTTGTTGTGTTCAATATTTTATATATATATATGTATTTCTTGTGAAAGTTGGAGACAACAACATAAAAATTAATTAAAACAAAAAATATCAAAGTTTCTGTACATTAATAAAATACCAGAATTACTTTCATCATGTTATTTGGTTGATATATTAGTTGTTTTAACATCTGTTGCCAAGAGGTAAAGGATCTTACAAACCGCAACATCCAGTATAAAGCTGGCCGTGAATAAAGTGTGGGCATTGTAGGTTGACACCCACAACCTTGAGTAACTACCTCTGGGTAATTTTAAACTTAAATTATTTTTGAACTAAGGTATTTGCTGTTATGTCACCAATGTTTTTAATGAAAAATGAAGTTATTTAATATTTTCCATTTTTGTTATTTATATATTTCGTTTTATCTTTACAGTACGATATTAAGCAATACTTTTATTGCTAAATAACATGACAAAAGCCACTTCAGGAAAGTACGATTACCGAGACACATTGGTTTTCTATGTATTATATCTTATATGAACGAATGTACCGAGCAACTGTCTTGTTTTAGGTCCATATATTTTGTGTGATCGAGGTGGACACGGGCTTCCTTGTATGTAATTCAAAGATCACATATGACTCTGATTACTGGTGGGATGGTATGAGCCCCATCTCATAATAAAATGGCATGCCCCCCAAAAGGGACCCAGACCACCTCTGCTACATGACTATGTGATTGTAGATATTCTGAGCCTATTTCAGCATAAAACTACAACCTATATAGTTTTCTTGCTCAGGAACATGACATAAAACTCATTATTGGAAAACATCTTCACGAACATTTATTGACTATTTTATATTCGTGAAGTTGTTATACAAGGTACCACTTCTTTTCTTTTGCTACCTTTCCACATAAAAAGAATACATACACAAGTGTATAAGTACTAATACTCAGATTCAAAATGTCACATTTCAAGGTTCTTTCCTTTTAGAGCTGTGGTGGCCACACACATACACAGATACACACCATTTTATTATTATAGATAAACAATGCTCAGCATAATATTACTTGCACAACATACACAGTAGATTTTTCATGTTTCCATGTAATCTTGAAAGACTAGACTGTTGCCTGCAGTAGTTTTTAAATATATGCTCTTGATATCTTTAATTAGTTTGTGATTTTTCGATAAAATCAATTCTATAATTGTAAATTTTTAACCCATTTTCATGCCAAACCACTTTGTAAGTTTATACAGTATGTATTTTATTTGAACTATCAGTTTTTCTTAGAAAGGAAACGTGAATTTGTAAAGACCACTCTTATACATTTTTGTTAATTCTTCAATTTCTAACTTTTATTTTTTCTACGTCAAAAGATGTTTTCGTTTTTTGAAGTACACTCTTTTTATATATTGGTAATTAATGCTGTAATCTGTTACCCAAAATTTATAAAAGATTACATTGGATTGTATTTTGTGTGAGAGACTGAAAATTTAATAATTTAATATTTATTGTATTACACACTAAACAATGTTTACAGTTTTGTAGATAATGCTACATTTGAGTGTATTGTATAAGCTGCTAATAATGTAACATACTCAACCTTTCTTGAATAAAATAACTACGTATAAAACATTATGTGTAAAACATACCAGGAAGATGAATCAAGCATATTAAAAATTACAGATGCTCATAAGAGATAACATACTGGTAGAAGCTGAGAATGGAAATATAAAGTTATTGTGTTAAAGCAAATGTGGCTGCATCCTCCCACACTAAAATTATTGCGTATTATTTATAATTATAATTTAAACAAAGCAGACCTCTGAGAGTGATATGTAAAAATATTCTTAAACTTGTAGGGTTGCTTGAAATTGACCACTTAATTAAATAAAAACAGTACGTTAACCTACACTTTAAAACAGGTAAGATTAGAAATATAAGAGATTTAACATGTACGTCACACAAAAACACTAACCCAGAGTTCATCACCATCAAGAAAGCTATCCACGTAGTTGACTATATTTAGATGTTTATATTTCTGCATTATTAAAAGTCGGTAATGATAAGTTCTTTTCTGGGTTGCTTGGTTACATTAATTTTTCGGCATGTCTGGCAGGGATCAAAACAAACCCTGAGCACCTCATTTTACCTGTGAACATTGTAAAAAACTTTAGATGGTAAGATGGACAATTTTTGCTTGTTCGAATAGCAAGATTTTATAATATAAAATTTTAGATCTTTTAAAATTTAAATGTATTTTAATTTATTTTTTAATTCCAATATTATAGAAAAGTATCACATATAAAATATTTTGCATGAACCTCTTACACATTAGTTGTGGATGAGATAAATTTATTCTTCGTAATAATTTTATTTTGCTCTTTTTCAGGATGGTACAGAGTACATGGAGTTCACTATTTCAAGAATTTGGCGTGAACCCACTGACCACTCAATCAACTGCTACTTCTGCGTGGTTAACTTTTCCAAATGTCGGGTTGATAAGAATGGTTTTGCTATCATGTATTCGAACCTTCCATCATCCATTGCCTCAGCGTATCCAATTTGCCAGAAAGAAAGCAGCCATCTTCAAAAGAGAGCAGCAAATCAGAAGAGGAGGTCGACGTTGAAGATCCAGATTACAATTTCAGAGGTGCAGCTGGTGAGAGAAACCCACACGACCCCAACCAAAGAGACCTCGATGACTTGATCAGAGGCCTTGGTCTAACAAAGTCTAATGTCGAGGCTATATTTGGGGGCTGATACGTTTAAGTGATTTACATTACAGTCGCAAGTCTCGAAACACTACTCATTTCTATACATTTTTGTGTAACTTTAACAAAAATACATGTAGATTTTGATTCATGTATTGTTTCATTCAGACCTTTGTAAATGAAAATGTGCAAATTTTCCTGTTTTAACAAAGAAATTATCTTAATTTTGAATTTCATTATCCACGCAACAAAAGCAAGGTTTGAAGCAAATAATGGCCATTTTCTGTACTTTTACAACATAAGCAATTAAGAAGTAACACATACTATCCAGGAAAAAAATTTGTGTTACATAGTGGTATCATTAAAATTTGTAATGTGCTTGTACGTGAACATATTACCACATGCAACTGGTAAAATTATTGTGCCTTTTAAAAGGTAACGGATTATCATGTTTCTTGTCGTATATTTTTGTGAGGTGATAAAACTGTATATTTTTCTTGTAAGTTTATTATACAGCAGTTAAAAACTTGTGAACAATTACAATTTTTAATTATACAAATTCTACAATAAAATACTGATAAAAATAAATGGTACATTATATTCACACAAGTAAGACCTTTCCTTTAAATTGCATTAATAACCTTTAGGAAGTGTGTTTAGCCGTTACATTCACAATGTCCTTATAAAATGATGCTAGTTTTGAATCTTTAATACAACAGTTCCGCCAAGATTATATGCATAAATTAATGCATTTTATTAAATGTATGCTTTTAAGCCTTACAATATTATAACACTATGAATTATTTTGATCTATAAACCTTGTAACCATTACTGTGATCACATTTTGAAAGTTCCTTGGAAATAATGTATTTCTGCACTGTCATTTTACTCTTCATAAACTGTCAATTCTCACCTTAAATTAAAATGTACAATTACTCAGTTACACATTTCTAACGCTTTCTGGTTATGCAACTACGTTTGTTGGCACTGAAATAATTATTCTTGAATATAAACTTTCGTTGATGTAACCTGCACCTTTCTCATTCCTTCGTAGGTTAGAGAAGGTCAAGATGTTTCTAGTATTCAACATTTCTGTATTTTGTGATTTTAAATAATATTTTCAATACATCCGGGATACCATTTTACAAAGTGGTTAATCTGAATATATATATTCCCTCTGCATCAAATGTTATATGATATTGTTATGAAAGCTATAGTTTTCTGTACTGAAAATGTATTTCCGACAAGTACTTATCTCCTTTCACTCATTCAGTTCTGCCCTCTATATGCAATACTTATATTCACGCATGTCACAAGCGTTCTGCATCCCTTCCATTGCAAATTACTCATTAAAATTGTCATGTGACAACCTTCCACCAGTGAAAGTGCTAGGTGTTATTACTACGTTTATGTCTTTTTCTGTTTAATTCTACCAGATATCACTTTGAGTTCTGCTATAATTTGGAAGCATCAGATTTTACTGAAGAGGAAATGTAGGAAGTGCGGAATTAGTTAAGAACCAATCGGAAATACATTTTCATTTTAGGAAAATTACAACTTATATCTGACACAATATATTGCATCCTATCACAAAAATAGCTGAAATCCTTGAAGAAGAAAGGTCCACCTTTCGAAAGCGCTCGGAATATAAGAGTTTCTATTTCAGTTTTATCAAGATTTCTTGGACCTACGTATTTTTAGCACATCATGAATAGCTAGAATCCCACAATGAACAGGTGGAGGAACCAGCGTGAAAGAAGAAAAGAAAGTTCCGTCAAAATCATCCAAAGATCATATCTGGAGACAAGAGCCAAATTCGAAGTACTGATGTGGAAGACAGTACCACGTCTGAATCAGGTATACTCTAAATCCATCCAAGAAAGGTGTGGTAGATACGAGCGGTAGGTAAATCAGAGAATATAATCCAGGTGGGTGTAGAGTGTGACAGACCGCACTAAGCAAAGCGAACAATAACCAAAACCAATGCTTCTGGGAGCCGACATCTATGCTGTGGAAGGATGATGATCATGTTGTCTTCACGTGAAGTTCAAAAGACCGAGAGGATCCCAAACCACCCCCGACTTCAGAATAGGGCACATTTTAATATGTAAAATGATATATCAATCTCGGAATCCAATATCCAGTCTTCATAAAATGTCTATCACAGATAAATTAACTGTCTCTCCAGAGTGAAACTGACCAAAACCAACCCACGTGCAGCAACATCCTTGGAATAAGATACATCGATGGAGAGCGGAATATAAGAAACTGTAACATTCTTACGAACCTCCACTACGACCCACGACACAGATGGAGTACATCGTTGAGGTTGGAAGATCGACATCTGTAATACACGTATGAGGACTTATGTTGGTTGATTTTAATTTAAATCTAAAACTTAGTCATTGGCATTGTTGGTAGAATGAGGGATCCCACTTTAAGGGGTCAATTGAAATTTGACGTCTTACTTCATTGGTTTTTGTATGTTATTATGTCGAGGTTATCATGCCTTCCACACCACCACCCTATTCTGTAGTGAATGATATTTCTATATGGAATTTCTAAATAATTAAATCATACTTTTCAGGTGTTATTGTTCCTTTAGACTCTCTACTGCGATTTATGCGCCTCAGCAGTCCACCTCCCCACCAACTTGGAAATCGAATCTCTTGGAAAAGGACCCTCATTCTCCACTAGAAGAAAAGAGAGGCTATAGAACAATGGGACAGCTGTCCATCTCTATTTTTAAAAGCGTACTACAATGATTTACTCAACACAATGCATGGTAGGGACGGACAGCTGTCCCATTGTTCTATAGCTATGTAGTCCATGAATGATCTGGTCAGAGACGAAAGTATTTATAAAGAAATTCCATCGTGAGTAAAATCTTTAAGTGATTTTTCTAATAGTATGGTGGCCCGGCATAGCCAGGTGGTCGAGGCACTCGACTTGTAATCCGAGAGACGCGGGTTCGACTTCCCGTTGCACCAAATAAGCTCGCTCTTTCAGTCGTGGGGTCGTTATTATTTGACGGTCAATCCCACTTTTCGTTGGTAAAAGGGTAGCCCAAGAGTTGGCGGTAGGTGCCTTTCCTCTAATCTTACACTGCTAAATTAGGAACGACTAGAGCAAATAGCCCTCTTGTAGCTTTACGCTAAATTAAAAAAACAAACCAGCTCTGTTTACATATGTTTCAATAAAACTTTACTTTAGTTATAATATTAGGTACATAGAATGTCTACGTGATATGATCATTGAAAGTAGAGGGGAAATAATTCGTGAAAGTAAATATATATGTATATGGAATTGTTAACTATTTTACCTAAACAATACCACTCTGTCATATATATGTTTTATGTAAATATAAGATTTTGACAAAAAATATTAACATACTAAATCGTTACAACATCTGTTGCAACCTCCTGGAAAAGTAAATATATATATGGAATTCTTAACTATTTTACCAAAACAATACCACTTTGTCATATAAAACATGTTTTTATGTAAATATAAGTTTGACATAAAATGTTAACATACCAAATCGTTACAACAACTGTTGCCACCCGTTTTAACAAAAATAAACATATTTTAACCTTTATAAAAACAATAAAAGAAAACCATTACTTCTACAAAGATCTTTTGTATCAGCTCCTTCATCATGAGTAATTTCATCTCCAGGACAAAGTATACAGGCGTCAGAAGCAAAATGTGCCATATAAATCCCTCCTGGGCACGGCAGGCAGTAAGTTTGTAATCCATTGTCATAGTGACCAGGAGGACATGGATCTAAAACCGTTAAAAGTACACAGCTACGCATTTATTCAGTCAGTGTTGATTTTTATAGTTCTATCAACGAGTTTATTATCAAAAAACAAAGTTAGTGTATCAAAACTACATGATATTAATAGTCTGTCATCTTTTTGTGTTTAATGGAAACTATTAACGTTATTGTGTGTTATATATACTTACAACACGTGTCAGCATCTCTTCGGTATCCTCGAGTGCAAGTGAGGTTTTCTGCTGGAACATACACTGAAGAAAACAACAGAAAGTTAAATATTTTTTAGCTCATTTTCTGTCACCGATAGGAATAGAAAGTTTTACAGAGTGCGAGATTCGTGCGAAAAATAAAACGCGTTCTTCTAAACGGTTTCTTAACAGCAGACTTTTTATTTATTTATATGCTGAGTAACTGAGTCAACTTATTAAACTAATCACAGAAACTTGTAATTTTATGAAAGCACTTACAGTTCTTCTCTTTATCAATTATGTTATACCTTGAGGTACATTTCATTTCCTTTGGTATTTCACTTGTAAAATTTTTGTGTGACAAAGTTGTGGATGTATCAAGATTTCTACCTTGAATCGACTTGAATACGTAATATTGGGAACATCTTTTGCCGTAATTTTAAGTTACTGATTATTGAGATTACGCTAATAAAAATCCACTTCGTAAATATGGTTTGTATCTTTCCAGTTCGTAAGATTTCGCTTGAATATACAGAAGCTGAGTGCATAATATCAAAAAAGTTTTGAAGGCTTACCACTCCTCTATAGAGGTTTTTGTTAATCCATCTAGTATACGAAGATGATGGTATATAATCACATATAGTTGCTGCATCAGTAACGTGACCGGTGTATCTATGAGTAGAATAACACACATATCTGTTTTCTTTCCCAGCTGCTTGCTGAGTATAAGATATAAATGAAAGTCTTATATTGTTTCATCCATACACTTACCATTCGTAAGGTAAGTGTTAAGATAAATACCTCGGTCACACACCCATTCAGTTTAAACGCAGGCGTGCCCCAAGGGTCTGTACTCAGCCCAGTACTTTATAATATATATGTTAATCACATAACTTTTCAGAAAAAAAATTCAAAAACATTAAACTTAACCTCAATAAAACTATCATCATCTTCACAAAGTCTATCACTTTTCTAGGCCTTACCATGACTCACAACCTATCTTGGACACCACACTTTCAGAAAATCGCTACCCGAGCAAGTAATAGAATTTTCTTTCTTAAACGTATTAGTGGCCCCAACAAAGGCTGTTCTCCCAAAATTATTCTCGCAATATACAAAGCATTCATTAGACCCATTTTCGAATATGATAGTGCAGCCACATGTAACATAACTGAAAGACAATACTCAGTGTTACAAAATCTGCAAAACCGCTTACCGCCTCCATCAAACTTACCAAACAATACTACACTAAAGCTACTGACAGAAACTCCCAAACTCGCCAATTATTCTGACTGGCAGACACACCTCAAGCCAGAGCAAAGTATACTTCACCATTAAACTGGACTACCAACCACAGAGACCAGTAATAACCATTACCGATAAAACAGACAATGCTGTGTTACCCATTGATATGTCATTAACGTTTTTACATACCAGGTTGGGCACTGGGTTGGTATTTTTTTTCCGCCTCCAACCAGTGAAAGTGGTTTTCTCCGGGCACTCCGGTTTCCCCCACATTTAATTTCTCGCCATTTGATTTACAGATCACCGGAACCCTAGCTCTGAAAGAACCTTCTGTCTCACTTCATCTCACTCTCCACACTATCCTCTTTTCTATTTCTCTCTCCATATTTTATTATCTTTCCTTCTCTCTCTCTCTCTCCTTTCTCTATCCCTCTTTATGTCACCGATTACTTTACGAATTTGTGACCTGCTGGAGCTTGGTCTCCCTGCTCGTGATCATGATGATTTCCGTCCAAATGGTACCAGTCCAGTTCTTCCGCTCCTCAAATTTCCTATATTATCGTTATTTTCTGTAATACATCATTCAATTCGTTTTTTCTCTCTTTCTCCTCATGACACATCTTACCTTATACGCGAGTGGGGCTGAAGAGAAACAAAACTTTCTGAGCGCCCCAGGTTTGCCTTAAGGGTCTCCCCTAAAAAACTTTAAAACCTAAACTACTACCAAGTCAGAAATAAATAATAAATAATTAATCCATACCCGGTTGACCGAGTTTCCATATATTTTTCGTTGCTTCAGCGTCTCTGACATTTGTGTTTCTACGAAATGTTGCAGAACTTTTTCTGAATTGTTCTGGTGATCCAAGTTTGTTTAGAAAATTTAAATTAATATTTGAACATATAAACATTTACATTGCAAAGGCCTATCATATACCTTTTCCAAAAGCGAGCAATCTTCGGTTACATCAAGATATCTACGAAATGCTAAGCTATGTCATAAAGAAGTTCTGATAAATTCTGTTGTACTACGACTTCATATCTCATTGATTGTCACATTAGTTGCCAGTTTGCATATTCAAAACGGTTTTGGTGTGGCTTATTCATCCCCATAAACTGAAGAGTATGATAACTATAAATTTCAAGGGCAGCCTGGCACTTATACAGTACCAATAATATCACGAGTTCTTCTTCATTACTTCCCTGAAATATCCCTTGCAGCTCAACTTTAGTATCAATTAATGGAATAAGATTAATGTTCCAAGAGTATCCTGTTGGTGTTACTATAAATATATTCAAAGATTGTATCGATCTACTTAGCATGTTGAATTTGGCGATATCACTAATAAGACTGGAGTCGTGATTAATTGGATCAGTATATAGACGTACAAATGTTCCAATGGTTTGTCTTTAGAATGTGTGGGATTTATGGTAATATTCATAGGAATTAGAGGTAGGTATGTTTACCAATCATATTTCCACATGGATAAGTCCTCCCATAAAAATTAAGATAATCTGATTTCATGTTCCTTCGAAAGTAATAAATCGTTCACTTTAGATTATTTGGAAATGAAGCCTTCACGTTATATAAAAATGATACTGCTCACGTGAATTTATATTGTAAGTATTTTAACACGATTGCAAGCAGTCTATTTCGTGCATTTATTTTGTTGACAAAGCTACTCGAGGGCTATCTGTGCCAGCCGTCCCTATTTTAGTAGTGTAAGACTAGAGGGAAGGCAGCTAGTCATCACCACCTACCGCCAACTCTTGGGCTACTCTTTTTACCAACGAATAATGGGATTGACTCTTACATTCTACGCTTCCACGGCTGGGAGGGCGAGCATGTTTAGCGCGACGCGGGCGCGAACCCGCGACCCTCGGATTACGAGTCACACGCCTTACGCACGTGGTCATGCCAGGCCTGTTGAGAAACGCACTTGAAGATAATTAATTTAGGAAACATTCTGAAATGAGTGACTTAAAACTTTTTATTACGATATTCAAATAATATTCAACATTTTTAGGTTATAGAGTGACTGGGAAGGATATTTGAAGTAACTAGTAAAGGGAGAAACCTCAGTCAACAACGCGATAATCACCCTGTGAATAACCCTAATCCAAACAAGAATTAACAACAAAATTCTTTCATTCTGGTAAAAAAATAGAAAGCAAACACAATACTAATGTCGTATATAAATTACATGATGGTAAGTCTCATGTATTTTAAGTCGGGGAAGCAACCCCACAACTCTGATAAAAATTCATATAACTCAACAAAAAATCTCACGTTTATTTTTAAAATCTGCACCTCAGTTAAGTATACCATTGGTAATATTTACTTACCAAAGAGGAAATTCAACATCATAAGGCAATAAACTTAATAATTCCTTTTAATACAAGAGTAAAACCACTTTAAACCTATGCAAAGTAAAACACGTTTATACCTATACTTAAAACTTTTTATTAAATATTGTTGTGTGTATTACAACTTGAAGATGGGACTCTTAAATTATAACATGTAAATCATTAATCGCGTTTCAATACTCATGGTAGGGATAACACAGATATCACATTGTGTGGCTTTCTGCTTAATTCTCAACAAATAAATCGACCACTTCTTCACTGTACCTCATGTGTGTGTGTTTTTTTTCTTATAGGAAAGCTGCGTCGGGTTATATGCTGAGTCCACGGAGAGAAATCGAGCCCCTGATTTTTGAGTTGTAAATCCGTAGACTTACCACTGTATTCAGCGAAAGAATGCAATACTCTGTATAATTTGAATACAATATATATCCCAAATCATGAATATTAGAAGCTAGTAGGCCCGGAATGGAAAGGTAGGTTAAGACGTTCGACCCGCAATTCGCGAGTTCAAATCCATGTCGCACCAAACATACTAACCCTTTCGGCTCGGTAGCAGTTTCTAATTTAGCAGTGTAAGACTAGATGGAAGGAAACTAGTCATCACCACCCACCGCCAACTCTTGGGCTACTCTTTTACCAACGAATAGTGGAAATGACCTTCATATTATAACGCCCCCACGGCTGAAAGGGAAAACATGTTTAGAGCGACGGGGATTCAAACCCGTGACCCTCGGATTATGAATCGAACGCCTTAACCCACCTGGCCATGCCGGGTCATTTCTCATATATATATATATGTACTGTTATCTGTATTCATAAACAACATTACGAATCTTGTTGTCTTTACGATCTCTAGTGATAACAATAGGCCTCATCTGTAATGATATGGTCGATCATGTGTTGGTTTTATAAATGAAATTACAATTAAAAGTTTTAACTCAAATACCTTTCAACTACCGGTTTTTTATCGTATTTAGTCCAATTCAGACACTAAATCATAAGAAGTGTAAAATCATTCAGAGAGGAATTAGTCCAAAGGATATCTTCGCTTGAATTGGTTCTTCAACACTTTTATTATCGAAAAACCTTCTTTGCTTCACTAATCTCTGCATTAATAACCATGCTATATATATCTTATGATAAAAATCACGTAAACCGCACACAGTATCAGGCTGGACATACAAATGACGTTTTGGGAAATATTTTGTCTCTCATTATTATTGGTATGTAGCAGTTGATGCGATTCGTTAATATAAAAAAGTTCTTATGGCTGTTAATTACACTAGTGTTTTAAAATTACTGATACTATTTAGTATTAATATGTTAGTATGTAATAATAGCTGGATTTCATTACCTAAAGAGCTGTTCTCAACTGTATTCTCGCCAAGGGCAGAGCGCCGACAGCCCACTGTATCGAATTGTACTTAATCCCAGAAATCTATGTTACAAAATAAAAAATAATGGTTAAAAATTATTAGTTATCATAGTCATTCAAGTTTCTAAATCCTTATTACAAAAAATACAACATCTGTTTAAAAAAACGTGTAGTTATTTTAGTTTCCTAATTCTGTTTTTCCGGTCATACGCTGCATCCTTACATTTCCAACATTTACTCTGTGGTTATTACTTGTGTCTGGATCTTAATATCAATATAGAACATAAAGAAATATTTTTATCCAAGACTTTAGCACCTCATACTTTGAGGGCTAGGCTACTCATACCATCAGCATAATTAAACAATTATATAAAAAAGTATAAAAATTATATAAAAAAGTTATACTGGATAAGTATATCGTAATATGTTTGTTTTGTTTTCAGTTTTTCGTAAAGTTACACAAGGGCTATCTGCGATAGCCGTCCTTTCTTCAACAGTATAAGAGTTGAGGGAAGGTAGTTTGTCATTACCTCCCAGCACCAACTTGCTAACTAATAGTGATATTGCACGTCACATTATAACTCCACCATCTCTGAAACGGCTAGCATGTTTGGTGTGACGGAAATTCAAACCTAAACGGACTACATGTTCCGACTTTAAGCATGTCTATCTCTTTATTTGATGTTAAAGTACTTTTGCACCCAGCATCTTAACATGTCCATTTCTCAGTTAAATTACCCATGAACCGAGAACAAAAGCATCCCAAACTTGAGCATAAATCATTTAACAAACTAGTAATATAAGTAATGTCAGCCCTCGTTAATGTATTTTTTCTTAATGTAACATTTCAGTTTTTGAAACGTTCTTTCATATTTCTATAAATGTTTAATTTAATAAATATCATCATAGATACTTCTCTTTGTATTTGAAATGTGTTTTGGGTTCGCAGAGTGACGTTAATCATAACTTATGTATTGTTTTACTTTAATTATCTGTTTGAAGAAAGAAGCATCATTTCGAATGAGAGTTTGGTTGTTAGATATCCAACTCCTCTAATCACTACAAACTTCATAAAGCAACAATTTGGCCAAGCTACTACTACTGCCATCAGACTGTTATGTAAAGTTAAGTTTTTTTCTCTCGAGTCTTCAACATAATGCACTTCGTGATCACGAGAAACCTACTTGATGTAACAATGTATTTCAATACTGCTAGTGTGGGTATTAAAACTTTTATTTAAATAAAGAAGACGACAAAGCTTCAAACTTCTTAGGTTATCTTTAGGTTAACAAAGAGAGTTTGCATACTTGTGCATTTTCTTTAGATGACACTTTACAACTATGTTTTTTGAAGGCTGACTTAATTTCATTGTGTGTCTCCTTCTTTATACACATACATTTTATAATAATATTTCACCACAAGAAACAAAATAATAAAGCTACACAAGTTACTAGTACTTTCACCTTCCATAAATTCATGATATTTAGACATCACTAAGGTTTTGACATTCCCTGTTTTCAGACTTCTTTTTGTGCTTTTCCGTTTGTCGAACCTGTCGATCATTTCATTCAACAAAAAACATCACTCTGATAAGTTGTACCGGATAATTTGAGATTGGACTTTAAATTGCTGTAACTTTTGTCATAACAATAAAGCTGAGAGTATATACTTTTAATTATTGCATTCATATTGTTATTTGAGCAAACACGACGTTTAAATCATGCAATTTACCCCAAAACCTAAAATTTTGTGTGATTCGAAATTCGCGCAGAGATAGTACAGAGCTATCTCTTCTAGACGTCTTTAATATAGCAGTGATATATTACTGGAAAGCAGCTAGTCAACATTATCCACTGAGAAATTTGGCGTTTCTCCTTTACAAAAGAACTGTTGGATTGTTTGTCAATTATAAAGCTTCCATGACTAAAAGGGTAATCATGTTCGGTGATGTGGATCCAAACCAGCGATCCACAGATTACGAGTCAAATGTACTGATTCCCAGGCTATGCAAGGCCCTAAAAACGCAATAATTAATATCACAGTCTGTTGCCAGTAACAACAGTAGGTTCAAGACGTTGCTCATGTAAAGTTTGCAGTGGTTACAGGAGTTGATTGTTTAACTCAATTAAAAATTGTCATCTACAGTAGCAAGGAAATTATTATTAAAAAAATACACGTAATATAAGTTTCTTCGTACAATTAGTTGACATATTATGCGCATAATGCGATAAGTTGCCATGTCGGAGATACCCAGTGATTTAGACTTAACCAAATTTTTGAACCAAAAAACATTGGTAAGGTAATCAGTCCACCCCATTCACCGTCTGAAGAGTTTTTCTTAAAGAAAAAGTGGGATTGACTGTTACCATTATGACGCACATACAGCTGAAAGAACGAAGCATGGTCAGTAGAACCACTTCTCAAACACAAGACCCAAATTAAATAAGAACATGGTCATAAGAACATGAGAATCTAACATTTTGTTCGTTACGAATAGCCCAAATGTTGGTGATGTTTGGAGTTGATTAGTTGTTTTCCCTCTACTCTATCACTTCAAAGTCAGGGGCTGGTGACACAGATTGTCATCGCTAAATTAAAACAACCAATCAATCTCTCAGGTCCTAGTACCCGATATGGATTATATCGCTTCCTTACAGACCCTTCATACCGAAGACGTCATACTGTATAAAACAAAATGCAAGAAAACCTAGGAAGTGAAGTACCCATAGCTCGGGACTTCAAGACTGACCTGCGATTCCAGAGTTCCACGTCATAGCTTTCAACAGGATAGTGAGGCCATCTTGGTGGGCCTCTTCGAAGAACCAACCTGTGTGTCATTCATACGAAAACAGTAAGAATCATGCAGAAAACAACAGACTTAACCCACGAATGCGAGGAATACGGGCTTAAACAATAAAAGCATTTGCGGCCTATTGCTCACTTCTTTAAGCGAACTACCAGTAATCCAGACAATGGGACTGAGGGTTCTTGGTTAAGTCCAGTTACTACTAAACGAAATAATGCCCTGCACTTTGGTGCTGTGTTGGCATGCTATAAGAGTGACAGTCAAACAATAGTAGTTCAAGAGTCAAATATATCTATCAATAAAGATTAGATTGCAGGAATTAGTGTTTAATTTACGTTATCTTAAAACTGAAACTTTCCACGAGGGAAGGCAGACAGTCAGTATACAGCTTCCTCCACTATCAATTGTGGTACCCCAAATGGTCCTGGCCTGACTAGGTGGTTAAGGCGATCGACTAGTAATCTAAGTATCGCGGGTTCGAATCCCCGTCCCATCAAACATGCTTACCCTTTCAGCCTTGAAGGCGTTATAATGTGTGACCAATTTCACTATTCGTTGGCACAAGTGTTGGCTGTGGGAGGTGATGTGTAGCCACCTTCCCTGTACTGCTAAATTAGAGACAGCTAGCACAGATAGCCGCATGTACGTTTACGCGAAATTAAAAAAAAGAAAAAAGAATCACACACTATAATACACTCGTAGCTCTTAAATGCGATGTGTAATAAATTGTTTGCTTGTTTGTCATCAGATGCCAACATAGACCCTCTGATACAAAATATAACATGCTAATCATTAAATCACACCAAACATTTTTCCTTTAACAGGATATAAGTTTCTCTCTTTATTCTCTGTCGAGGTCTTTCTCTCACATTATTACATAAGCTAGAGATATTGGGTTGCGCCTTTATTTATTTAAACTGAATCTACCTACAGATATAAGTTTAACAGTACTCTCATGCTTGAGCAATAAATAATTGCCTCTATTTCTTAGCTAAGTGTATTCAGTCATAATATTTCATTATTTCACACCATCAAATATAGTATCTCATATGAAGGCGGATGTATCAACATAGTACCTCATAAATAGTCGAAGGTCTTAAATTAATAGTTAGCCTGAAATCAGATGTATCAACATAATATCTCGTATGAAAGAAGATACATGACTATAGTATCTCACATGAAGAAAGATATTTCTAACAGCAGTTTGGGCACACAAACAAAACTTTACTGAAGCACTAAGGTAAGTAATATAAATAACATTGCTGTTCAACAAAATGAGAAACAAAAAAGTGTTTTTTTCTTTCAGTTTCTTGTATATTAATTCTAAATCAATGTACTTTTTATCATTTTATTCACTTACGAGAAATACTTGAAAAATCTTCACACAAAAATTTAGTAAATAAAAGTTACTATGAGGAAAAACATCTTTAATCATTATATAGAATGTCGGTAAGTAGTATTAGCTATAACTGAAAACCTTGTTTGGTTTTATTCGTAAGTTTATTAAACGAACTAACATTTGAACTTCCAAAAAGGGACTTTGAAGACACTTGGCATTTTGAAATGTGGGAGCGCTACAATTGAACACCTAACCCTACTATTCAATTAAACGATAGTCGGTATTGAGTTCAGATACTCTCCCACAACTGTATGATAAAATGATTAATTCCTGTTCCACATACTTTAAATATCAAGAACTGGAATCTCACAGCTGCAGGTTTTGAAGCCCAGAGGAAGGGTGCTTAAGAACCACTTCAGTTGAACCTTAAGA
The DNA here is from genome assembly GCF_004210375.1 of Tachypleus tridentatus. NCBI lineage: Eukaryota > Metazoa > Arthropoda > Merostomata > Xiphosura > Limulidae > Tachypleus > Tachypleus tridentatus. The sequence continues at coordinate 59,076,281 of NC_134829.1, read as the reverse complement.
GAGAGAGTCGTATTTAAAACCGATTTACGTACTGTATCGATTACATGAAACCGAGAGAAAAATGAAAATATCAGTTATTAATAACAGAAAAATGTGTAATTCTTTAAGCCTAACGATATCTTGATTTAATATTTTAAAACGTTTAATTAAATAAGAACGACATTTCTTGCATTTTTATATTATATATTGATAATAAAGTATAAAATCTGAATTATTCCACTTAAGTAAATTAAGTTATTTTATTTAATCCCTAAATAACTTACTTTAAAAGATCGTTACTCTTCTTTTGTAACTATAAAACAAGAATAAAACTAGTTAATTCAACCTATACAAATCTTTATAAACAATACAGAAGTAAACCAGCTGGTATCTTTAACTCCTATTTCCTAGCTTTAACAACACACTTTACTAATTAAATTAATCACCTAGACACAGTTAGTTTCACAAGATCTCTCTCAGTTATATAACTATGTAATAACTATAGCTATATAGTATGTAAAAGGGTTTTAGCTCGATTTTCCTGAGGATACACCTTACTAGACTACATTACAATAATATAACTGGTTTTATTATTCGAAAGTAGTTTTCACAATTAAAAGGGCTTTCGTCACCACTATTGCAGAAGATCAAAACAGTATTTCAATTCAGTATTTACTTTTAATACTGCAGACTAAGGGAAAATGTGAGTTGTTATAAATACATATTGCCACGCATATATTACTTAGTAATTTATAAATTTATATGTTTAATAATTTAAAATATTCTTTTAAAATTGAAATTCAAAAACACATGACTTAAAGAACTAATGTGCAGTTGACAACAGGCCACTGCACATGTGATTTTGAATATTTTTAAAGTTTAACTTAAGTTGAAGATGAAATAAATAAATGATACAAATTGGGTAACTCGAGTGGACCCTCTGTGACACAGCGGTATGCATTGGGGATTTACAACTCTAGTGAGCAGGGTTTCATATCCATGGTGGGCTGAGAACAAATACCGCATTTTGTAGCTTTGCGATTAATTACAAACATAATATATACATCAGAGTACTTCTCCAGACAATGTTAAAAAACAACAACAACAACACAAACTCTACAAAATTCTTCACAGTCAATAAAGCCCTCTTCTTAAATTGGTTTCATTATTTCTAAAAATATCCCAGGTTTGACGTAATAAAAACAATAAATATAAAATAAATTAGTCGGTATGATTAATAAACTTCATATTCTTGCTCTAAGACGAATTGCTTATTTTTATTTTTTTATTTATATATTTATCACTTTAATTAATGTTATGCGTTTGCATGAACGTCTGTTGATTGTTCCAATATTTCGTTCCTAATTAAATTAATTATACTGACATATGAATGTACATTATTTATAATACTGTCTTTTACAAAATACAGATTATATCCTTTTCCAAGTTCTCGATTAATTTAAAGATAATCCAAACAGTTTTCTCATGATAAAATCTAAATTATGTTTTCCTTATTTGTAGATATTATTGGGAGATCAACTTCACATTAAACTTGTACATCTGTATTTCTTATACATATACTTAGCCTACACAGAAATTAACCAAGGGTATTTAAGTTAAGAGTGTTTTGGTCTCTGGATCAAGACATCCCACTATACTTACACGCAACAATCCTTGACAGATTCAAAATTATCTTAATTAAAGCATAATATATTCAGAGCTGTTCATTGTTTAATTCTGCACGCATGTAAATAACTTATTTAATAAATAAAATTACTTTGATTCTCTACGTTGTCAGATTCTAAATATACTGCGGTATACAGCATGCGAGAAGATGGGGCATGACAGAAATCAGAATTTTTAACGTTTCGTCTAAAGTTGTCATGGCAACTGTGTTCCACAAAACAAACCGAATCTTCATCTGTTTCCCGCGATGTCGATTATAGAAAAATGAAAATAATCCACTTAATAAAGAAAACACACAGTAACAACTACAACGTTTAAAACCAAAATCAAAGGTCACCACAACCTAAACGGGTAAAATTCCACAGAAACAAAGCTCAGCCTTACTATGTAACTACTGGCACGTTCCTTCTTTGAGACAGTTAAAATATGAAAAATAAAATGTGCAGATAAAAATACAGTTGCCTTTCACTGTTAAAATTCGAATCAAACTATATATATTGTCTCTGTGTTGTTAATAATGTGTACAGTAAAATATGCGACACTACACTATTAACGGCCTTGATAAACATCTACATTTGGTTTTGAAAATCATCGTTATTTAAATTATCATTATTTTTTTTACCATCAGGAATATAAGTCGGATGAGAAGTAAGAAACAGTAGATTCATCAATAAAGAAGTGAATATATCTAATGTTTTAACCTTCAATAAAGACAAAACATGTACTTTGATAAACTGTAGAGATGTTAGTGTTTTTTGGTGAAAAGATAAAAGTGCATTCGAGTCCTTGCCAGTGAGATGATAGAGACAAAATTTGAATGTACACAACAGCAAAAACAGATATAATTATAGAAATTTATACTTTGGTGATTAAAGTTATAAAAATAAAGACCACAGGACAATTAAAGTTAGTAACGATAAAAATTGATTTAAATTTAACTAGACGATATATGTAAGAGAAAACTTAATCACACTGTTGAAGAAAATGAAAGAAAACCTGTAAAAGGCTGAAAGCACAAAGTAACGTAAAAGCTCCACTAAATTTTTAAAGTAGTCATCAGTCTTTTCAATAGAAAAGATCCGGCATGGCCAGGAGGGTTAAGGTGTTCGACTCGTTATCTGAGGTTCGAATCTCGGTGACACTAAACATGCTCAACCTTTCAGCCGTGCGACCGTTATAGTATGACGGTCAATCTTGGTAAAATGTTGGTAAAAGAGTAACCCAAGAGTTGGCGGCGAGTGGTGATGACTAGCTGCCTTTCTTCTAGTCTTACACTGCAAAATTAGGGACATCTATCGCAGATAACAATTAAGCAGTTTTGAGCGAAATTTTAAAAAAATTCAACAGAAAACTAAGTGCTTTCCAAAATACGCTACTGTTTTCTTCCAAAAATCTCTAGGTGTCTGCCGGATCGTATCTGTTTTACAAAGATGTATAAATACTTTATCTGTGGGTGTTTTATGAGTTGTGGGTATAAAGTTTACCACAATTATAAGAGCCATACAAATATATACATGACTCCAGCATACGAATCTGAACACCTCCGGAAAGAGTAATATTATTTGATACCCACAGGTCTTACATCCCTTGCTACACATAGCTTTGTAGGATATCAGCTCTTTCGAAAATAGTAAAGAAAAACCCATAAGATGCCAATGGATATCTGCCCTATTCAGCTGTGTGAATGTGTTATATTGCAAACAGACACCATCAATGTCAACTCTTTGACAAAATTGTCCATTTTATTAGTCCATTGCTCTGTATGTTTCCTGCTAGGTGACTCAGGCTGCCGTGGTTATAACAAGGAAGGAAAACTGTTTTTTTTTGTATTAAGATGGATACAACTTTTTTTAATATGGAAGATTTAAAAATATTTGTTGCTATCAGGTGTTTTTAAACTCGTAAATGTTGTTATGTTTAAAAGTCACACCAACAGTCCGCCTACAGGAAGCGATTATCATCATGGAAAACTGTACCAATCCTTTTTTTCTAATCTTAATCACAAATACAAAGTTAAGAAACTGCTGTAAAAACATATAAAACACGATGAACACAGAAATATCTGTGAAACGGATAATCAGATCTGTTTTGTTTTTAACAAGCACCAAATAATTGTTACTAAATATTTTAATAATCACAGATGAAATGATTAATAGAAATGATCTGATGGAAAATGTATATATTTAAAACTGCTTGTATGTTACGAAAACTTTAAGAAGAGAAACGAACAACGTTTCGACCTTCTTCGATCGTCGTCAAGCTCACAAAGAAAAAGAAAAAGGTAAGTGACTGATAGCTGACCACATGTTTGAAGAGGGTTGTGTAATTGAGAAGGAATGTAGAGGGCGTGCTCAGATGTTTGATGTTTATTTTGGGCTTGAGTTGTTGTATAAGTAATGTTCTTTGATTTTGAGTTTGTTTATGTTGATTTTTTTATTTAGTAATTGGGTGTTTTTATGGTTATTTTCTTTTTATTTGATTTGAAGTGTTCGAAAAGGTGTGAAGGTGATTTTTTGTGTTCTGTTTTTAGACTCAACAACTCATTTGAGAATAGCTTCAAAAGATGAAAATAATAAAAGGGAAAATAAAAAACACAACTTTATTACCATACTCAAACGAAGCGTTAATAGGTGAACACGTAACGAAATTTAATCATTTGCGTTCAAGAATTAGCGTTCTCAACATCTTTCACTGACATCTCCTATAGTACATTGAGGAAAATATATGGCAAAGGCTGAAAACTTGTCGTGGTGTGAAAGTGGCAGAATTGTCAAGCTGCTAAAGCAAGGTCTCTCTCAACGTGCCATTGCTGGTGAGATTGAACGTAGTAAAACTACTGTTGCAAATATCTTAAAAGACCTTGACCGGAACGAGAATTTCAAGCGGTCGACCAAAAAAATTTTCGCTAAACGTTGAGCAGTAGGATTCGACAGGTCGTCCGGCAAGACAACACCAGCCAATCGTAGAACCAGATTAAGGCCCTATCGGACGCAGAATGCAGCTCAAAAAAACAATAAGACGGCATTTACAAGAGAAAGACTTTTGAAAACGTAAACGTGTTCAAAGGACACGCCTCCTTCCACACCACAAACAGCTCTTTAAACTTTGCTGAAAAGCACCAAACATGGGACGTAGAAAAGTGAACAAAGGTTTTGTTCTCTAATGAGAAAAAAAAATAACCTGGATGGTCCAGATGGCTTCAAACGTCATTGGCACAACAAGGATATCCCACCGAAGACATTTTCTACACGACACAGTGAAGGAGCTTCCATCATGATCTGGAGTGCTTTCTTCCATGAAACAATGGAGCTTCAGGTTATACAAGGGCGTCAAACAGCAGCTGGCGATATTGGCAGTCATCCCTTATTGACTGAATACCCTCGCTTGTGTGAAAATCACTGGATCTTCAGCAAGACAACGTTGAAATCCACAATACCCGCAGGACAAAGGACTTTTTCATGGAGAATAACACGTTTCTTTGGACCATTCAGCGTGTTCGTCAAAACCCCCACTGAAAATACTTTGGGGTGTATGGCAAAGGAAGTCTATAGAAATGGACGTCATTTCAAACAGTGCATGATCTTCATAAAGTCATCTCACCACCTGGAATAACATTCCAGTCAGTCTTCTGCAAACGTTTCTGTTAATCATACCAAAGCGAATGTTTGAAGTTATTCGCAATGACAGCCGTGCAACTCACTACTGAGACCCTTTATTGGTATTTCCTAATCTGTTTAGGACTACTTTTTGGTATGGTCTCAAACATTTGACCAGATAGTATTTAGGTTTATTTCATAGTGTTCACATTTTCCCTACTAAATGCTAAAATTTGTTTTTTTTCCTTTTCTTATTTCCATCTTTCGAAGCTCTACTCAAATAAGTGGTTGAGTCTAACAACGCAAAATGCATATTTTTTCTTTTATGTTCATTGGCCTTAAGATTTTGGCTAGCAGTGTATATATTTTATCTACAAGTGGCGTTTCTCGTCATTAAGATGATAGAAAAACGATGAACTTTGCTACACATTGTATGTACAAAATAAAGGTGCTGAAGGAGTTAAGGAAAATAGATATTTATTGTTATTTACGTTTGTGAGTATATTAATTACAGTTAGATTAGAGCTTAATGTGCAGAATGGATTGTTAGACACAGTTTTAACATGGATTATCATGTTCATAAGATCTCAAAGACACTCCTAAATTATATCGCTGTCATAATTTAGTTTATGAAAAATGTCCTTAATGAAAAGAGAAGCTCTTATAAATCAGGTGAAATAACCTCGAATGTTTCTTTTTTTGAAGATTGATGAAACATAAAATACAAAGGTGTCATCACGAAAAGTATAATAAATAATCTTAGGTGTGTGTTTTTACGCTCATAAAAACGAAGTGAAGGTGTTTTTGTTTGTTTCATAATTTTAGCGAAATGATGAGCAAGTACTTTGTGAGTTCAGAAGTTTTGTATTTTGAACTAGAGAAAAGACAGTTAGAAAAAGGTATCTTCATTGTCAACTGTTTTACAAATATTGGAATGTTACTGTATTCTCTTGTAGCGGAATCCATTTTCCTAAAGCAAAGAGAGAATTTTTTTAACAGCGGGATGCGTGAATAAAATACCCTCCAGGTAATGCTAACACCAGGACGTGCTCTCTCAGTGAATAAAGAAACGATAGATTAAATAATCGAACTCCGATTTTGTGTCAATAAACTAAAAAAATGTACTTTACGAAAGCGCGAGAACATTCTGTTAACCTTTTTTTTTTTGTCTACTGTGAATTATACATTTGTGGAGAAATGAAAA
>NC_134829.1:58998541-59069316 GCF_004210375.1 Tachypleus tridentatus | reverse complement strand
TCCCGACGCAGGTTGGACAAGCAAAAAAAAAAGGTAGTATTTTAGGCTGCCTAATATTCTATATCGTTCGTTCATTATTGAATGGAAATACTTGCCTGTATAATAGATTTTGGTGAAATTCTGTACAGAAATACTTTTCTTTCAAAAAATACCATGCACTGCAGTAAAGATTCCAAATCTTCGATCTTCAATGTGTGTTAGTTATCGTGTTTGATGTTAAGTTTCTAGAAACTTTTAATTTAAATAGTTGTCATTGTAAAAAATCATTAATTTTATCTGATCAAAATATTCCGGCCAACATTCCACAATTTTCTGCGATCAGTTTAATAATGAAAATTTATGTCTGACAGCAGTCTTGGGAGATTTCCAAAACCGAGTATGATGTTTGCTATTTTAACCACCCATTCTGTTAGTCACTTTGAAAATAGATAACCCTCTGCACCCGTCTGGTGATGGTTAGATGAAAAAACCGTCAGGGGAGGGAGAGATCAATTACCAACATAGAAGTTTGGGAGAAAGCAAAACAAGGTCATTTTCAAAATTTTTCCTTCGCATCTTTACCGTTTCGTCATAATAGATTGCTCCAGCCACAGATTCATCCCAGTCTCTGCAGTCATCTGCCCTAAGATAGTTCCTATGTTCCTATTTGCCCGTACGATGAAGTACAATCAGCATTATTGTCTGTACTGATAGTGTACAACAATGGCTCTTTAAGGAAGAGAGCATTGAAAGCATTTTGACTTTCCTTACAGTATCATTTTTCAAAGTCAGGGGCGTATATTACCATTAGGCATTTGCCTTAACATCAAAGGCTGTCCAGAATTATATATCTTATAATTTCAGTCCTATAAATTTCATTCTCCTAAGCTTCAATATGTTTAAATTTAGCCCATTTATAATGTAATTTTGGAAAATTTTAATATCCTACCCCCGGGTCTTTCGCGCCCTCGCAACTTTTGTCTATATACATGGTTTAATGGTAATATACGTCCCTGAAAGTGTTCATATTGATGCGTTGTATCTCTACTTGACTATATTTAAAGGATGTGATCAATATATATGTATATACTACTAGTTTCTGAATTCAACTTCATACTTAGTTTATGTGAAAAAGTGATCTTTCAGCAGGGGCGGATCTAGGATTTTGGAAAGGGGGGATCAGACTATGGGACCTGAAGAAACCCTATGAACAAGGTCCCGAGGGGGGTTTAGCACTAGAAATTCACAGAAATATGCAAAAAAAGGTAATTTTTTCCGGCAAGGGGTTTAAACCCCCTAACCCCCCCTGGATTCGCCACTGTTCAGTGAAAGAAGAACTTTTAATGATGACATTTTTGGTTTTGCAGCAGTGGTGATTATTTTTTTCGCAAATCGGCATTACATGTAAAAGAAAGTAGTCAGAAAGTTTTAAACATAAATAGATAAAAATTAAACGCTTAAGGCCTGTCACTCGAAAATTACATGGTAATTTAAGTAATTCACGGTTGAATTCCAAGTTTTTATATAGGCCTACAGTTTATGAAACTGTCTGCACGTAAAATTTTGTTGTTGGGTGGGTGGGTAGGCGGGCTCTCCCACACACCGTATATACTTTCATAACTCTCTAGCTACGCCCCTGACGTCTGTCACTCAACGATATTTGAACGTTTAGCAAAACTACATGTTCTCAACATTGAATAAATGTCGTGTTTTTTCACGTGGATAATTTGTCTTTGGTGCAACGATGAATCAACGTCTGTCGCTCCACGTAACTGCAATGGTTGGCCATACCACAAGTCCTCAACGTTGATTATATGTCGTATATTCAACGCCATTGGGTACGTCAATATTCAGACGTTGTTCCGACGTTTAATCAACGTTACACTCTCAACGCAGTTAGCATGGTTGGCCATACAACCAATTATCAACGTTGGTTAGACGTTGAGTATCCAACCTCAACCATTCTTCAACCTTTCCAACCTCATTTCAACGTTTATTCAACGTCACCTTGCGTGCTAGGAAGACCCTTTCACTTGTTTGGCGATCAAATAAAAAAGTATGAATTACGAAAACTTTGTTTGATGACTGGTGAAAAAGCTAATTTTGTCCAACAGCTGAACATTACTGCAAAGAAAACAAACAACTTGGACTTTAAAGCTTTGTTTTTATTAGGTAATGCACCAAGCCGTCTAACGGGACATTGTGACTTTTACGAAAATCTCAAAATTCACTTTTTTCCATTCAATAGAACATGTCCACTGCAACCAACGGATCAAGGTGTCATTGCGACGTTTAAAGCTTATTATATTAAGCGAACATTTTCTCAAGCAAGAAAGGCTACAACTAGAGAAGCTGCACTATCTATGACTGAATTCTGGAAAAAATTACATCAGAAGTGCTGTCGAAAACATCAACGAAGCATGGTTCCAAGTTAGCAAGAGTAACACGAGAGCGACGTGGAAGCACGTTTTGCCTGATGGCGCAAGTCATTCCTTCGGCTTTGAGTCCGAAATTAGGGATGTTTCCGAAGACGTCATCTAAATTGGACACTATTTATTTCGAGTCTTTGGTCGTGGCTAATGTCCGAGAGTGCATTTACGCACATTCTCAAACTCTCGACAATGATACGCTCTTTAATTTAGACCAAGATCGGGCATATCAGAAAGAAGAAGAAAGTCCGGAGTGTAACGAAGGTGCTAGTGAAGAGCAGGAAGAATGATTTATCTTACTGGAACTTGAAACAATGTTTCGGGCAGTGGAAACTGCTACATACTTAATCATGATTCAGACCTGGAGTGCGGTTATAAAATGTCATTCGATGTTACCGAGAATTGAAATAAAGAAAAAGAAAATGGTGCAACCAAGAAGAGATAGATTTTCTTTAATCAGTAACATTTTAATTTTTTTTATTTTTTCAAAATTACAAAAAAATTCAAAGTTTACAAATTAATATCGCTTTTATTTTACCTCATAACTATTTCTATTTTTCTAACTAATCAGGCTTAATTATTTCTACTATGAAAAAATCCCTTATGATACCCACGTATATCGTTATTTTTCCTGTTGAAACTATTCCCTGTTCAATGCTGATTCAATCAATGCGGTTGTGTTTCCCACGCATTAACCGCCCTGTACGAGGTATTCCTGTGTATTCCATTCTGTAGTTTTGTACCTATCAAGAATAAGACTAATCACATAACGTGTTAGTTTACCGTTAGAAGCGTATAAATGCAGAGACGAATTGACATCAATAACCTCGTTTCATTCTTCGACAAGTAGCTGAAGTGTTTAGACGTGAGAAGTCATCGCTGCCATGTTGTCTTCATCGATCAGTTCAATCCTAGCGTCTCAGTTGACCCTAGAAAAAACCAAAATTCTTCAGCGAGGAGGCATGTTACTGCAGCTTTCAACACTCCAGGACCATGCATATGTATGTAAACCAGGGAAAGTAGATATTAACGTTCAATGCTCTCCTGCCTGAAGTTCACGTTGCTTGTATTCGATATTTATTAAGAACGTTCATTTGTCTTAACTCCTGCTGGAATTCGACATTCTCTGGAAACAACAACTTTCACGCAACTCCATGCTGCTCACAGAATTCATTCCAAGACCACGGCATTGCCAACTAACTTTGTTAAAGTTGTGACCGAAGACAAACAGGTAGCTGATTTTATACTTAAACACGGATGTATCCTACAGTATTTTCACTTTAGTGCCGAACGTCCCCAACATCGATCAACTAATCTTCAAAATGTCAAGTCCGTCAATCATGGTACTTCTATTCCAGTAAGCTTCTTATCTTCATGTATGCCAATTATCTCTGATGCAAGCAGGAATACTTTAATTAATGCTAAGAAGAAAGACAAGGATACTCCGACCTACGTAGACGTTACCTTTCAGCAGCGACTCAAACCAAAGAAGACAGCATCCTGCCAAGCTCAACCCACGCTCATTAAGACTGCAGACGTATCAACCGTAACAAATATCAACATCACGTTCAGCAAGAAGACTCAAACTTTTTACATCAAGCTGGGAATGAGAGATTATATTAATGTACTTATCGTGTGAAATAAATGTTAAACATATATTTATAATACTATATCTAGTCCCATGAAAACTTTCAACAATTAGAATAATGTATAGCAATAATATTCAAACCACTTCAATTTCGACATGTCTGTTGCATACGACGCTTTTCATTCAACAATAAAGTGCGTTTTAAAAGATATGCCTAATGGTATATGGTCAAATTAAGGATATCAGTGTGAAGATAAAATTGATTTTGGTTGTTATTAGTGGATATAAAAGAAAGGCCTTTTAGTGGGAATTTCTTAAAAACCACAATTGCACTGATGAAGTTAGTGAGAATCTTTAGAATCAGATTAAGATTTCAGCTCTTAATGAAACCATGAGGGAACATATGTATTGGGTAATATTAAAGTCAAACCATGATGGAACATATATATTGGGTAATATTAAAGTCAAACCATGATGGAACATATGTATTGGGTAATATTAAAGTCAAACCATGAGGGAGAAATGCTTTTAAAACTGTTGAGCTTCATAAGGAAATAGTCAAGGAATCTTTGAAACAATGCTATGTTAAATTTATTGTTAACTTCAAATACAGAAATTATTATGGAAATTGGAGAACGTATGGATGCGTATGCTAAGTGCTCTATCAGGTGAAATGTTCTGTTGCAAATAGAGATAAATGACAACGATATTAGGGTCATAATTTAAAATAAAAATTGAAAGGATGCGACAAGAATAATCTGTTCTGAATTGGTCAACTGAGTTATTTAGCGACACTGATCACATGTATAAACTTTTTAAAGGTAATTTCTTCAATATTCAAGATAAACATATTCCTTACAGAATGAAAATGGTAGCTACAAGGAAACAATAAACAGGTTGACTTGCAACAGTTTAAGATATAAGATTTATTAAAATCATCATAAATTTAAGAAATTTGAATTAACTGGTATTACACGAGATTCATAAGATCAAAAAGTTGTTGAAAGAAGAAATGAAAATATGAAAAAAAAGACTGTAAATTAAAAAATTAAGAGTACAGACTTTTTTAAAGCACACTAAAAGAAAAGAAAATATTGTTTTATCATACGTGGAGATGCTGTTGCATAATCGTTTTGTTTTGTTTTCATATTTGCCAACGAAAATAGCAGAACTAGGGGACACAAGTATAACTTATGGACTGGTAGGAATCATCTTCAGCTTAGGCAGTTTTAATTATTTAAGAGTTTGGTTGGCCTTTGGAATGGGTTATCTTCAGACGTTGAAAAACCAGTACATAAGAGTTCAGATAAAAAGCTTGAAAAGTGTATGAATGATAACGACTGGCTTTAATTATTTTTAAATTATTTTAATTTGGTTTTGAAGATGACACAACCGAGATTGACTAATGTTTTTCGAAAATACTATGTGAATAGAGTGTCATTGTGTGTAGGTCATACTGCACAATCTACGTTGTGAGAAAATTAATAAATTGTTAAAAAGAAATATGTCCAGATTATTTTATTGTAATCATGTAACCGAAAATCATTATTGAGTTAATTTAATATTTAAGAGTTCGTTTCAATTATTCTACAGTATCATCCTTTTTCAGGATGATTTAATTGAATGGTAAGGAAAGTTAATTAACTGGTAAATTACTGATTTAAACTGATTGTATTAATTATATATTGATTATATTCAGTGAAGCTTTGTTCATAAAATTATATCTCTTTCTGGATTGATTCCTCTGTAGCAAGTCTGTCTTGAATTCTGTTTCTGTTGTTTCATCATTTGAACAATAAAATCCAGCAGACAATTTTGTATTATCTGTCTTGAATTCTGTTGGTGTTATTTCATCATTTGAACAATAAAATCCAATACAACATTTTGCAATACATTTAATAAAATAAACAATACAATTTACACTTTACAATTTTAAACAACAAACATAACATATATAAATACACAAATTACTATTTACAATGTATTTATTTCTCCTTCCAAATTCAAAATGACCGGGTTGTGAACCGTATTTTGTCGGTATTTGTTATCATATTTCTGATTTCTTTGATGTTTTTTCGGCTGACACTAACGCTATCTATTTCTAGAATTTCGTCACCGGGATCAAGAATTCCAGTGAGTGAAATAAATGTTTCGAAATTTTGTATACGAGTAACGAAAACTCCTGAAACCATTAAAACAATAAATATATACATATATGTACACTTTGTAGTAATTTTTGCTATTTAGTGCGTCAATCTTCTTTACTAAAATTCGTCTATGAATTGCTAACTTGTTTTGTTTAACAATGTTAATGAGGTAAGACACGAATACAAAATAGCTTGAAAACATATTGTCCGAATAAGAAAAAGAAAATGTTTGAATATTTAGATCGCGTTAACCAGTTAAATTCCTTCCTCTTCTCTTTTCACAACAAAAACATTCCTTAAAGTAACAACAAATCAATGAAAGACACATGGAATAGCGACTTACAACTATGTAGGCATGATAACGCAATTTTTCTAGACTCTGTTATAAAACTGTTGGTAATACAACGTGCTCTGAGCAAATTGGTCCTCATTGACTGTGCTCAATTCGTATATTTATTACATTACTTATCCCTCAAATTATGGACTTGTTCTTGGCTGTTAACTTCAGGAGGAAAAACAACATATTAGGTCATATCGAACAATTGTTTTTACCTATTGAAACTGTTAAATGGGCAGGATGTTGCTCTGGAGTAGGTTGAAAAGGACAACGGTTTTATTGAGTAATTAACTTCTATCTTATTAATAAGTTTAAAACCTGGAACTGCTATGTGCAGTTATTCCATAGGTGGCTTTGAGTGAAGAATATCCTAAGCCATACAATAATCAATCTGTTACGACAATTCGGAGTGAATCTGTGTGTGTGCGCGTTTAATCTTAACAAAGGTCTATCTGCCCTATGCTCACCCTAACTGTTTTAAAAACTTTATTTTAAAACCATATTAAGCGCAAAGTGTAAAACCAATAAAGTTTGTTTGTGTTTGAAATTCGCACAAAGCTTCACGAGAGCTATCTATTCTAGGCGTTCCTAATTTAAAATGTAATACAACAAGGAAGGCAGCTAGTCATCACCGCCCATAGCCAACTCTTGAGCTACTCTTTTACCAGCGAATAGTGGGATTGACCGTCAGTTATAACAGACCCACGGCTGAAAGGACGAGTATGTTTCGTGTGACAGGGATTCGAACTCGCAACCCTCGGATTACGATTTCAATGTGTTAACCATCGGGCCAAGTCGGGCTCAAAACTATTGAAGTGTTTTCCAATGAAGCGAAAGCAATCGTATAGCAGAGCACACAGGACAGCAACAGACTCCAAAACCAAACCTTAGGTCAACTCAGAGCAGCCTTATCCTTAACGAAATATAAACTATGACTACATGATGTGTTGTATCCTACAGATTGTATTATTATTCTCATAATTCGTGGCATGTGCACGATTCACTAACGTCACGGCAGTACAAATTGCAATGTTAAGCGTTTCTTAAATGACAACATTTCAGTGTCTAGTAACTAAGTTATAGACAGACAACACACTACCATAAAGTGGTGTAAATGATTAAAATGGGTGATCTCTCCAGGTCATCTTTTACTGTAATAATAATAATAAAAGAAACGCTATTCTGATACAAACAAGAGACTGCTTACCATTACTGTTCTTTAACTTCTTCTTAGCAATACAAAATCCGAAAGGTCTAGTTTTAGGCTTCACTATCTCTATAACACGTTTTTCACCCTCTTCAAACTTAATGACACGACCAGTCGGGTAATTCACAACTGGTGAGCTATCCAACTCGATTTCTTCATTATCATTGCAACTGGAGTGTGTTTTGGAGAGAAAAAATGTTGTTAAAGCACAGATTGTTGTTTCCCTTTTACATGCATAAATTAAAAAGGTGAGACATCCAATTACTGTCATGCCACGCGGATGATAGTAAGAAATAAACAGAAAAGAAACTACGACATGGTTGTTCAAAGAAGTCCAACGAAGCTGTATGATATACAAAGTCAATACAAGTTAAAGTTTAATATAAACGTATTTTAAATTAGAAATCGTAGATTACCCTAAGGACATGTTAAAATCTGTTACATTTTTCACATCACTCTTCCTTCAAACAGATCCTTTCAGAGATTAAAAGATAAATTTATACTTATTATATTCTACTTGGACGGGCCAGCAGTAACTGATATTCAGTGTGCAGTGTTGCGTTTCTCAGTGTCTAATATTCGAGCCACAATGCAGCTGAATACAGCCCGTAAGTTCGGTTGTGCTCGGGTTATAGTAATGGCAGTCATTCCCATTCTTCGGGTCTAACAGACGGCTAAAGTTTCTTATGGTAATGAGTAGTTGGTCAGTTGTTTAGAATTAGGAATGTTAAGTGATTCTGACTTGCCATTTAGCCTTTGTGAGCATAAAATACCCATCAATTGAAAATATCGGTATCAAGCTACTGAGAGACTTTCCAGGAGAGTTGAGAAATTAAGAACTCAGTTTTCAACCAGAGAATATTCGTGATGAAATGTACGAGAGTTTCATACAAAAACAAAAAGAAAACGCCTACTAAATGTCAATTGGATGTTCAAGTTATTCACCCTCTAGATGTTTACTCTCAGGTAAAATAGAGTTAAATATTCAGTATAGCTTTCACTCGGATCAGAAAAAATACACGAAAGGCACACAACGTTGTCCACAAAGCCACTTATCGAAAAAGCTTTAGTGTTTATCCTTCGGCTAAACTGTACACTGTGAAAAACGATTACATGGATATGTGTAGTAAGAAATGTAGGTTTCTAAAAGGGCCGTAAGAAGCGATAAGTTCAGTCAGACTTTTTTCGTAAAGCTATACATTACGTTGAGTATATGTAGTATGAAAATACGGTATCCTAGTTAATTCATAAAAAACCTAGAACTTACGAGTCGTGACACCAGACTCTTTCCTGCTTGGTTTGATGCTTACAACAAAAAACTCTTCTAAACCCGTCCTCAATCCTCTCCTTCAATGATTTCTTCTGCGGGGCAAAGTCACTGGAATAGAAGCAATACTTACAAATAATTAATTTGTCATAGTATATTTACACAAAAGTGACTTGTATGAGAGAAGATCAATATTTATTTGAATGAATTGTGTTATATTGATAAATCAGTTCCTTAATGTTAATGGTTAACAACTGAGATAAAATTGGTAAATATCACGATCCACACTAAAACAATTATTGTTCAGACAGTATAACAGTATGAACAGTATTTCAATAACTACTAGATCTGTCGTGTATCAGTGAAACTGTGGAGTCAGCTATTATACAGAGGTCCTCGATAATAGTAGATATTGCAGATGTAATGGAATTAACATATTCTTCTCTACTCTCATTCACAAGTTACTATAATACCCACACTAAAATTACTTATAATGAAAAATGGTTGCAATTGTGTATAGAGAAAAACAGTAGTTGAGGTTTGTCAAATGATTATTAAACGTATTTGAAAATTTATATGGTGGAATAGATAACGAATTATGGTTATTTCAAAGTCACATAAAACATATGTTACCAAATTTGTCTGCTTGAATCAAAAAGACAAGAATTAGGTCCCAAAACAAATTATAAGTGAAAACGACTCTACAAGATGTTGACGGCAAAGATGTTATGACAGGTAGCGTTTTACTAGTTTTAGCCAAGCAGCAAAGGTGCAATGTATTGAAGAAATACATAGGTTATGTAAGTAACTATGAAACCTAATTATATCATTGGATTACATACTTTTCATTGAATTTTTAAGTTAACAGTTTTTCTGCTTGATAACAGATTATAATCATCAATAGTACGCATTCTTATCAAAACACAAGTTTTATGGTGAGATAAAAACAACTAAGAACAACAATATATAATATACATGAACTGTTACATATTTACTGAGAAACTATTTTAAAATATTTTTTATAATTTTAATTTTTTTCGATACTTAGTCTATTTGATTTGGCTTCTTTTAAATTTTGCGCGAAACAACACGTAGGCTGTATACACCAACCATATTTTCAGCAATTGTAGTCTAAAGGAAAGACACCAAGTCAACACCTTACACTGTCAACTATTGGGTTACTCTTAGATCAACGAATAATGAAATAGACTGTCATATTTTAATTTTCCCTTTCGACTAAATAGGTTGAATGTGTTTGGTGTGACAGGAGCTCAAAACAGTTTTCCGGGTATTGTGAGCAGAGCGTCCTGGCAACCACTTAGATAAAAGTCAGGATTTATTTGAGAATACATACCTATTGGGTATGAAAATCCCGGTAGGAACTTGAGAATACATACCTTTTGGGTATGAAAATCCCGGAAGGAACTGATTCTTCTTCTTCATTCCAGATTGTATCATTAATTGGCCAATATTCATCTAAGTATATCAGTATATAGACGTACAAATGTTCCAATGGTTTGTCTTTAGAATGTGTGGGATTTATGGTAATATTCATAGGAATTAGAGGTAGGTATGTTTACCAATCATATTTCCACATGGATAAGTCCTCCCATAAAAATTAAGAGAATCTGATTTCATGTTCCTTCGAAAGTAATAAATCGTTCACTTTAGATTATTTGGAAATGAAGCCTTCACGTTATATAAAAATGATACTGCTCACGTGAATTTATATTGTAAGTATTTTAACACCATTGCAAGCAGTCTATTTCGTGCATTTATTTTGTTGACAAAGCTACTCGAGGGCTATCTGTGCCAGCCGTCCCTATTTTAGTAGTGTAAGACTAGAGGGAAGGCAGCTAGTCATCACCACCTACCGCCAACTCTTGGGCTACTCTTTTTACCAACGAATAATGGGATTGACTCTTACATTCTACGCTTCCACGGCTGGGAGGGCGAGCATGTTTAGCGCGACGCGGGCGCGAACCCGCGACCCTCGGATTACGAGTCACACGCCTTACGCACGTGGTCATGCCAGGCCTGTTGAGAAACGCACTTGAAGATAATTAATTTAGGAAACATTCTGAAATGAGTGACTTAAAACTTTTTATTACGATATTCAAATAATATTCAACATTTTTAGGTTATAGAGTGACTGGGAAGGATATTTGAAGTAACTAGTAAAGGGAGAAACCTCAGCCAACAACGCGATAATCACCCTGTGAATAACCCTAATCCAAACAAGAATTAACAACAAAATTCTTTCATTCTGGTAAAAAAATAGAAAGCAAACACAATACTAATGTCGTATATAAATTACATGATGGTAAGTCTCATGTATTTTAAGTCGGGGAAGCAACCCCACAACTCTGATAAAAAATTCATATAACTCAACAAAAAATCTCACGTTTATTTTTAAAATCTGCACCTCAGTTAAGTATACCATTGGTAATATTTACTTACCAAAGAGGAAATTCAACATCATAAGGCAATAAACTTAATAATTCCTTTTAATACAAGAGTAAAACCACTTTAAACCTATGCAAAGTAAAACACGTTTATACCTATACTTAAAACTTTTATTAAATATTGTTGTGTGTATTACAACTTGAAGATGGGACTCTTAAATTATAACATGTAAATCATTAATCGCGTTTCAATACTCATGGTAGGGATAACACAGATATCACATTGTGTGGCTTTCTGCTTAATTCTCAACAATAAATCAACCACTTCTTCACTGTACCTCATGTGTATGTGTGTTTTTTTTCTTATAGGAAAGCTGCGTCGGGTTATATGCTGAGTCCACGGAGAGAAATCGAGCCCCTGATTTTTGAGTTGTAAATCCGTAGACTTACCACTGTATTCAGCGAAAGAATGCAATACTCTGTATAATTTGAATACAATATATATCCCAAATCATGAATATTAGAAGCTAGTAGGCCCGGAATGGAAAGGTAGGTTAAGACGTTCGACCCGCAATTCGCGTGTTCAAATCCATGTCGCACCAAACATACTAACCCTTTCGGCTCGGTAGCAGTTTTTAATTTAGCAGTGTAAGACTAGATGGAAGGAAACTAGTCATCACCACCCACCGCCAACTCTTGGGCTACTCTTTTACCAACGAATAGTGGAAATGACCTTCATATTATAACGCCCCCACGGCTGAAAGGGAAAACACGTTTAGAGCGACGGGGATTCAAACCCGTGACCCTCGGATTATGAATCGAACGCCTTAACCCACCTGGCCATGCCGGGTCATTTCTCATATATATATATATATGTACTGTTATCTGTATTCATAAACAACATTACGAATCTTGTTGTCTTTACGATCTCTAGTGATAACAATAGGCCTCATCTGTAATGATATGGTCGATCATGTGTTGGTTTTATAAATGAAATTACAATTAAAAGTTTTAATTCAAATACCTTTCAACTACCGGTTTTTTATCGTATTTAGTCCAATTCAGACACTAAATCATAAGAAGTGTAAAATCATTCAGAGAGGAATTAGTCCAAAGGATATCTTCGCTTGAAGTGGTTCTTCAACACTTTTATTAT
Source organism: Tachypleus tridentatus (assembly GCF_004210375.1). Lineage (NCBI taxonomy): Eukaryota > Metazoa > Arthropoda > Merostomata > Xiphosura > Limulidae > Tachypleus > Tachypleus tridentatus. The sequence continues at coordinate 59,056,801 of NC_134829.1, read as the reverse complement.
CGAAAAACCTTCTTTGCTTCACTAATCTCTGCATTAATAACCATGCTATATATATCTTATGATAAAAATCACGTAAACCGCATACAGTATCAGGCTGGACATACAAATGACGTTTTGGGAAATATTTTGTCTCTCATTATTATTGGTATGTAGCAGTTGATGCGATTCGTTAATATAAAAAAGTTCTTATGGCTGTTAATTACACTAGTGTTTTAAAATTACTGATACTATTTAGTATTAATATGTTAGTATGTAATAATAGCTGGATTTCATTACCTAAAGAGCTGTTCTCAACTGTATTCTCGCCAAGGGCAGAGCGCCGACAGCCCACTGTATCGAATTGTACTTAATCCCAGAAATCTATGTTACAAAATAAAAAATAATGGTTAAAAATTATTAGTTATCATAGTCATTCAAGTTTCTAAATCCTTATTACAAAAAATACAACATCTGTTTAAAAAAACGTGTAGTTATTTTAGTTTCCTAATTCTGTTTTTCCGGTCATACGCTGCATCCTTACATTTCCAACATTTACTCTGTGGTTATTACTTGTGTCTGGATCTTAATATCAATATAGAACATAAAGAAATATTTTTATCAAGACTTTAGCACCTCATACTTTGAGGGCTAGGCTACTCATACCATCAGCATAATTAAACAATTATATAAAAAAGTATAAAAATTATATAAAAAAGTTATACTGGATAAGTATATCGTAATATGTTTGTTTTGTTTTCAGTTTTTCGCAAAGTTACACAAGGGCTACCTGCGATAGCCGTCCTTTCTTCAACAGTATAAGAGTTGAGGGAAGGTAGTTTGTCATTACCTCCCAGCACCAACTTGCTAACTAATAGTGATATTGCACGTCACATTATAACTCCACCATCTCTGAAACGGCTAGCATGTTTGGTGTGACGGAAATTCAAACCTAAACGGACTACATGTTCCGACTTTAAGCGTGTCTATCTCTTTATTTGATGTTAATGTACTTTTGCACCCAGCATCTTAACATGTCCATTTCTCAGTTAAACTACCCATGAACCGAGAACAAAAGCATCCAAAACTTAAGCATAAATCATTTAACAAACTAAAAATATAAGTAATGTCAGCCCTCGTTAAGGTATTTTTTGTTACTGTAACATTTCAGTTTTTAAAACGTTGTTTTATATTTCTATAAATGTTTAATTTAATAAATATCATCATAGATACTTCTCTTCGTCTTTGAAATGTGTTTTGGGTTCGCAGAGTGACGTTCACATAACTTATGTATTGTTTTACTTTAATTATCTGTTTGAGGAAAGAAGCATCATTTCGAATGAGAGTTTGGTTGTTAGATATCCAGCTCCTCTAATCACTACAAACTTCATAAATCAACAATTTGGCCAAGTTACTACTACTGCCATCAGACTGTTATGTAAAGTTAAGTTTTTTTCTCTCGAGTCTTCAACATAGTGCACTTCGTGATCACGAGAAACCTACTTGATGTAACAATGTATTTCACTACTGCTAGTGTGGGTATTAAAACTTTTATTAAAATAAAGAAGACAACAAAGCTTCAAACTCCTTAGGTCATCTTCAGGTTAACAAAGAGAGTTTGCATACTTGTGCACTTTCTTTAGATGACACTTTACAACTATGTTTTTGATGCATGTTTTGAATCATGCAATTTACCCCAAAACCTAAAATTTTGTGTGATTCGAAATTCGCGCAGAGATAGTACAGAGCTATCTCTTCTAGACGTCCTTAATATAGCAGTGATATATTACTGGAAAGGAGCTAGTCAACATTATCCACTGACAAATTTGGGGTTTCTCCTTTACAAAAGAACTGTTGGATTGTCTGTCAATTATAAAGCTTCTATGACTAAAAGGGTAATCATGTTCGGTGATGTGGATTCAAACCCGCGATCCACAGATTACGAGTCAAATGTACTGATTCCCAGGCTATGCAAGGCCCTAAAAACGCAATAATTAATATCACAGTCTGTTGCCAATAACAACAGTAGGTTCAAGACGTTGCTCATGTAAAGTTTGCAGTGGTTACAGGAGTTGATTGTTTAACTCAATTAAAAATTGTCATCTACAGAAGCAAGGAAATTATTATTAAAACAATACACGTATTATAAGTTACTTTGTACAATTAGTTGACATATTATGCGCATAATGCGATAAGTTGCCATGTCGGAGATACCCAGTGATTTAGACTTAACCAAATTTTTGAACCAAAAAAAACATTGATAAGGTAATCAGTCCACCCCATTCACCGTCTGAAGAGTTTTTCTTAAAGAAAAAGTGGGATTGACTGTTACCATTATGACGCACATACAGCTGAAAGAACGAAGCATGGTCAGTAGAACCACTTCTCAAACACAAGACCCAAATTAAATAAGAACATGGTCATAAGAACATGAGAATCTAACATTTTGTTCGTTACGAATAGCCCAAATGTTGGTGATGTTTGGAGTTGATTAGTTGTTTTCCCTCTACTCTATCACTTCAAAGTCAGGGGCTGGTGACACAGATTGTCATCGCTAAATTAAAAACAACCAATCAATCTCTCAGGTCTTAGTACCCGATATGGATTATATCGCTTCCTTGCAGACCCTTCATTCCGAAGACGTCGTACTGTATAAAACAAAATGCAAGAAAACCTAGGGAGTGAAGTACCCATAGCTCAGGACTTCAAGACTGACCTGCGATTCCAGAGTTCCACGTCATAGCTTTCAACAGGATAGTGAGGCCATCTTGGTGGGCCTCTTCGAAGAACCAACCTGTGTGTCATTCATACGAAAACAGTAAGAATCATGCAGAAAAACAACAAACGTAACCCACGAATGCGAGGAATACGGGCTTAAACAATAAAAGCATTTGCGGCCTATTGCTCACTTCTTTAAGCGAACTACCAGTAATCCAGACTATGGGACTAAGGGTTCTTGGTTAAGTCCAGTTACTACTAAACGAAATAATGCCCTGCACTTTGGTGCTGTGTTGGCATGCTATAAGAGTGACAGTCAAACAATAGTAGTTCAAGAGTCAAATATATCTATCAATAAAGATTAGATTGCAGGAATTAGTGTTTAATTTACGTTATCTTAAAACTGAAACTTTCCACGAGGGAAGGCAGACAGTCAGTATACAGCTTCCTCCACTATCAATTGTGGTACCCCAAGTGGTCCTGGCCTGACTAGGTGGTTAAGGCGATCGACTAGTAATCTAAGTATCGCGGATTCGAATCCCCGTCCCATCAAACATGCTTACCCTTTCAGCCTTGAAGGCGTTATAATGTGTGACCAATTTCACTATTCGTTGGCACAAGTGTTGGCTGTGAGAGGTGATGAGTAGCCGCCCTCCCTGTACTGCTAAATTAGAGACAGCTAGCACAGATAGCCGCATGTACGTTTACGCGAAATTAAAAAAAAGAAAAAAGGATCACACACTATAATACACTCGTAGATCTTAAATGCGATGTGTAATAAATTGTTTGCTTGTTTGTCATCAGATGCCAACATAGACCCTCTGATACAAAAAATATAACATGCTAATCATTAAATCACACCAAACATTTTTCCTTTAACAGGATATAGGTTTCTCTCTTTATTCTCTGTCGAGGTCTTTCTCTCACATTATTACATAAGCTAGAGATATTGGGTTGCGCCTTTATTTATTGAAACTGAATCTACCTACAGATATAATTTTAACAGTATTCTCATGCTTGAGCAATAAATAATTGCCTCTATTTCTTAGCTAAGTGTATTCAGTCATAATATTTCATTATTTCACACCATCAAATATAGTATCTCATATGAAGGCGGATGTATCAACATAGTACCTCATAAATAGTCGAAGGTCTTAAATTAATACCAAGCCTGAAATCAGATGTATCAACATAATATCCCGTATGAAAGAAGATACATGACTATAGTATCTCACATAAAGAAAGATATTTCTAACAGCACTTTGGGCACACAAACCAAACTTTAATGAAGCATTTAGGTAAGTAATATAAATAACATTGCTGTTCAACAAAATAAGAAACAAAAAAGTGTTTTTTCTTTCAGTTTCTTGTATATTAATTCTAAATCAATGTACTTTTTATCATTTTATTCACTTACGAGAAATACTTGAAAAATCTTCACACAAAAATTTAGTAAATAAAAGTTACTATGAGGAAAAACATCTTTAATCATTATATAGAATGTCGGTAAGTAGCATTAGCTATAACTGAAAACCTTGTTTGGTTTTATTCGTAAGTTTATTAAACGAACTAACATTTGAACTTCCAAAAAGGGACTTTGAAGACACTTGGCATTTTGAAATGTGGGAGCGCTACAATTGAACACCTAACCCTACTATTCAATTAAACGATAGTCGGTATTGAGTTCAGATACTCTCCCACAACTGTATGATAAAATGATTAATTCCTGTTCCACATACTTTAAATATCAAGAACTGGAATCTCACAGCTGCAGGTTTTGAAGCCCAGAGGAAGGGTGCTTAAGAACCACTTCAGTTGAACCTTAAGAGAGAGAGTCGTATTTAAAACCGATTTACGTACTGTATCGATTACATGAAACCGAGAGAAAAATGAAAATATCAGTTATAAATAACAGAAAAATGTGTAATTCTTTAAGCCTAACGATATCTTGATTTAATATTTTAAAACGTTTAATTAAATAAGAACGACATTTCTTGCATTTTTATATTATATATTGATAATAAAGTATAAAATCTGAATTATTCCACTTAAGTAAATTAAGTTATTTTATTTAATCCCTAAATAACTTACTTTAAAAGATCGTTACTCTTCTTTTGTAACTATAAAACAAGAATAAAACTAGTTAATTCAACCTATACAAATCTTTATAAACAATACAGAAGTAAACCAGCTGGTATCTTTAACTCCTATTTCCTAGCTTTAACAACACACTTTACTAATTAAATTAATCACCTAGACACAGTTAGTTTCACAAGATCTCTCTCAGTTATATTACTATGTAATAACTATAGCTATATAGTATGTAAAAGGGTTTTAGCTCGATTTTCCTGAGGATACACCTTACTAGACTACATTACAATAATATAACTGGTTTTATTATTCGAAAGTAGTTTTCACAATTAAAAGGGCTTTCGTCACCACTATTGCAGAAGATCAAAACAGTATTTCAATTCAGTATTTACTTTTAATACTGCAGACTAAGGGAAAATGTGAGTTGTTATAAATACATATTGCCACGCATATATTACTTAGTAATTTATAAATTTATATGTTTAATAATTTAAAATATTCTTTTAAAAATTGAAATTCAAAAAACACATGACTCAAAGAACTAATGTGCAGTTGACAACATGCCACTGCACATGTGATTTTGAATATTTTTAAAGTTTAACTTAAGTTGAAGATGAAATAAATAAATGATACAAATTGGGTAACTCGAGTGGACCCTCTGTGACACAGCGGTATGCATTGGGGATTTACAACTCTAGTGAGCAGGGTTTCATATCCATGGTGGGCTGAGAACAAATACCGCATTTTGTAGCTTTGCGATTAATTACAAACATAATATATACATCAGAGTACTTCTCCAGACAATGTTAAAAAAACAACAAGAACAACACAAACTCTACAAAATTCTTCACAGTCAATAAAGCCCTCTTTAAATTGGTTTCATTATTTCTAAAAATATCCCAGGTTTGACGTAATAAAAACAATAAATATAAAATAAATTAGTCGGTATGATTAATAAACTTCATATTCTTGCTCTAAGACGAATTGCTTATTTTTTATTTTTTTTATTTATATATTTATCACTTTAATTAATGTTATGCGTTTGCATGAACGTCTGTTGATTGTTCCAATATTTCGTTCCTAATTAAATTAATTATACTGACATATGAATGTACATTATTTATAATACTGTCTTTTACAAAATACAGATTATATCCTTTTCCAAGTTCTCGATTAATTTAAAGATAATCCAAACAGTTTTCTCATGATAAAATCTAAATTATGTTTTCCTTATTTGTAGATATTATTGGGAGATCAACTTCACATTAAACTTGTACATCTGTATTTCTTATACATATACTTAGCCTACACAGAAATTAACCAAGGGTATTTAAGTTAAGAGTGTTTTGGTCTCTGGATCAAGACATCCCACTATACTTACACGCAACAATCCTTGACAGATTCAAAATTATCTTAATTAAAGCATAATATATTCAGAGCTGTTCATTGTTTAATTCTGCACGCATGTAAATAACTTATTTAATAAATAAAATTACTTTGATTCTCTACGTTGTCAGATTCTAAATATACTGCGGTATACAGCATGCGAGAAGATGGGGCATGACAGAAATCAGAATTTTTAACGTTTCGTCTAAAGTTGTCATGACAACTGTGTTCCACAAAACAAACCGAATCTTCATCTGTTTCCCGCGATGTCGATTATAGAAAAATGAAAATAATCCACTTAATAAAGAAAACACACAGTAACAACTACAACGTTTAAAAAACCAAAATCAAAGGTCACCACAACCTAAACGGGTAAAATTCCACAGAAACAAAGCTCAGCCTTACTATGTAACTACTGGCACGTTCCTTCTTTGAGACAGTTAAAATATGAAAAATAAAATGTGCAGATAAAAATACAGTTGCCTTTCATGTTAAAATTCGAATCAAACTATATATATTGTCTCTGTGTTGTTAATAATGTGAACAGTAAAATATGCGACACTACACTATTAACGGCCTTGATAAACATCTACACTTGGTTTTGAAAATCATCGTTATTTAAATTATCATTATTTTTTTTACCATCAGGAATATAAGTCGGATGAGAAGTAAGAAACAGTAGATTCATCAATAAAGAAGTGAATATATCTAATGTTTTAACCTTCAATAAAGACAAAACATGTACTTTGATAAACTGTAGAGATGTTAGCGTTTTTTGGTGAAAAGATAAAAGTGCATTCGAGTCCTTGCCAGTGAGATGATAGAGACAAAATTTGAATGTACACAACAGCAAAAACAGATATAATTATAGAAATTTATACTTTGGTGATTAAAGTTATAAAAATAAAGACCACAGGACAATTAAAGTTAGTAACGATAAAAATTGATTTAAATTTAACTAGACGATATATGTAAGAGAAAACTTAATCACACTGTTGAAGAAAATGAAAGAAAACCTGTAAAGGCTGAAAGCACAAAGTAACGTAAAAGCTCCACTAAATTTTTAAAGTAGTCATCAGTCTTTTCAATAGAAAAGATCCGGCATGGCCAGGAGGGTTAAGGTGTTCGACTCGTTATCTGAGGTTCGAATCCCGGTGACACTAAACATGCTCAACCTTTCAGCCGTGCGACCGTTATAGTATGACGGTCAATCTTGGTAAAATGTTGGTAAAAGAGTAACCCAAGAGTTGGCGGCAAGTGGTGATGACTAGCTGCCTTTCTTCTAGTCTTACACTGCAAAATTAGGGACATCTATCGCAGATAACAATTAAGCAGTTTTGAGCGAAATTTTAAAAAAATTCAACAGAAAACTAAGTGCTTTCCAAAATACGCTACTGTTTTCTTCCAAAAATCTCTAGGTGTCTGCCGGATCGTATCTGTTTTACAAAGATGTATAAATACTTTATCTGTGGGTGTTTTATGAGTTGTGGGTATAAAGTTTACCACAATTATAAGAGCCATACAAATATATACATGACTCCAGCATACGAATCTGAACACCTCCGGAAAGAGTAATATTATTTGATACCCACAGGTCTTACATCCCTTGCTACACATAGCTTTGTAGGATATCAGCTCTTTCGAAAATAGTAAAGAAAAACCCATAAGATGCCAATGGATATCTGCCCTATTCAGCTGTGTGAATGTGTTATATTGCAAACAGACACCATCAATGTCAACTCTTTGACAAAATTGTCCATTTTATTAGTCCATTGCTCTGTATGTTTCCTGCTAGGTGACTCAGGCTGCCGTGGTTATAACAAGGAAGGAAAACTGTTTTTTTTTTGTATTAAGATGGATACAACTTTTTTTAATATGGAAGATTTAAAAATATTTGTTGCTATCAGGTGTTTTTAAACTCGTAAATGTTGTTATGTTTAAAAGTCACACCAACAGTCCGCCTACAGGAAGCGATTATCATCATGGAAAACTGTACCAATCCTTTTTTTCTAATCTTAATCACAAATACAAAGTTAAGAAACTGCTGTAAAAACATATAAAACACGATGAACACAGAAATATCTGTGAAACGGATAATCAGATCTGTTTTGTTTTTAACAAGCACCAAATAATTGTTACTAAATTTTTAATAATCACAGATGAAATGATTAATAGAAATGATCTGATGGAAAAATGTATATATTTAAAAACTGCTTGTATGTGTTACGAAAACTTTTAAGAAGAGAAACGAACAACGTTTCGACCTTCTTCGATCGTCGTCAAGCTCACAAAGAAAGAAAGAGGTAAGTGACTGATAGCTGACCACATGTTTGAAGAGGGTTGTGTAATTGAGAAAAGGAATGTAGAGGGCGTGCTCAGATGTTTGATGTTTATTTTGGGCTTGAGTTGTTGTATAAGTAATGCTTCTTTGATTTTGAGTTTGTTTATGTTGATTTTTTTGTTTAGTAATTGGGTGTTTTTTATGGTTATTTTCTTTTTATTTGATTTGAAGTGTTCGAAAAGGTGTGAAGGTGATTTTTTGTGTTCTGTTTTTAGACTCAACCACTCATTTGAGAATAGCTTCGAAAGATGAAAATAATAAAAGGGAAAATAAAAAACACAACTTTATTACCATACTCAAACGAAGCGTTAATAGGTGAACACGTAACGAAATTTAATCATTTGCGTTCAAGAATTAGCGTTCTCAACATCTTTCACTGACATCTCCTATAGAACATTGAGGAAAATATATGGCAAAGGCTGAAAACTTGTCGTAGTGTGAAAGTGGCAGAATTGTCAAGCTGCTAAAGCAAGGTCTCTCTCAACGTGCCATTGCTGGTGAGATTGAACGTAGTAAAACTACTGTTGCAAATATCTTAAAAGACCTTGACCGGAACGAGAATTTCAAGCGGTCGACCAAAAAAAATTTTGGAAACGTTGAGCAGTAGGATTCGACAGGTCGTCCGGCAAGACAATACCAGCCAATCGTAGAACCAGATTAAGGCACTATCGGACGCTGAATGCAGCTCAAAAACAATAAGACGGCATTTACAAGAGAAAGACTTCAGAAAACGTAAACGTGTTCAAAGGACACGCCTCCTTCCACACCACAAAACAGCTCTTTTAAACTTTGCTGAAAAGCACCAAACATGAGACGTAGAAAAGTGAACAAAGGTTTTGTTCCCTAAGGAGAAAAAAAATAACCTGGATGGTCCAGATGGCTTCAAACGTCATTGGACAACAAGGATATCCCACCGAAGACATTTTCTACACGACACAGTGAAGGAGCTTCCATCATGATCTGGAGTGCTTTCTTCTTCCATGAAACAATGGAGCTTCAGGTTATACAAGGGCGTCAAACAGCAGCTGGCGATATTGGCAGTCATCCTTATTGACTGAATACCCTCGCTTGTATGAAATCACTGGATCTTTCAGCAGGACAACGTTGAAATCCACAATACCCGCAGGACAAAGGACTTTTTCATGGAGAATAACACGTTTCTTTTGGACCATTCAGCGTGTTCGTCAAAACCCCACTGAAAATACTTGGGGTGTATGGCAAAGGAAGTCTATAGAAATGGACGTCAATTTCAAACAGTGCATAATCTTCATAAAGCCATCTTCACCACTTGGAATAACATTCCAGTCAGTCTTCTGCAAACGTTTCTGTCAATCATACCAAAGCGAATGTTTGAAGTTATTCGCAATGACAGCCGTGCAACTCACTACTGAGACCTCTTTATTGGGCATTTCCTGTTCTGTTTAGGACTTCTTTTTGGTATGGTCTCAAACATTTGACCAGACAGTATTTAGGCTTTTTTCATAGTATTCACATTTTCCCTACTAAATGCTAAAAATTTGTTTTTTTTTTCCTTTTCTTATTTCCATCTTTCGAAGCTCTACTCAAATAAGTGGTTCAGTCTAACAACGCAAAATGCATATTTTTTCTTTATGTTCATTGGCCTTAAGATTTTGGCTAGCAGTGTATATATTTTATCTACAAGTGGCGTTTCTCGTCATTAAGATGATAGAAAAACGATGAACTTTGCTTACACATTGTACAAAATAAAGGTGCTGAAGGAGTTAAGGAAAATAGATATTTATTGTTATTTACGTTTGTGAGTATATTAATTACAGTTAGATTAGAGCTTAATGTGCAGAATGAATTGTTAGGCACAGTTTTTAACATGGATTATCATGTTCATAAGATCTCAAAGACACTCCTAAATTATATCGCGTCATAATTTAGTTTATGAAAAACGTGCTTAATGAAAAGAGAAGCTCTCTTATAAATCAGGTGAAATAACCTTGAATGTTTCTTTTTGAAGTGATTGATGAAACATAAAATACAAAGGTGTCATCACGAAAAGTATAATAAATAATCTTAGGTGTGTGTTTTTACGCTCATAAAAACGAAGTGAAGGTGTTTTTGTTTGTTTCACAATTTTAGCGAAAAGATGAGCAAGTACTTTGTGAGTTCAGAAGTTTTGTATTTTGAACTAGAGAAAAGACAGTTAGAAAAAGGTATTCATTGTCAACTGTTTTACAAATATTAGAATGTTACTGTACCTCTTGTAGCGAATCCATTTTCCTAAAGTGCGAGAGAAATTTTTTAACAGCGGGATGCGAATAAAATACCCTCCAGGTACGCTAACACCAGGACGTGCTCTCTCAGTGAATAAAGAAACGATAGATTAAATAATCGAACTCCGATTTTGTGTCAATAAACTAAAAAAATGTACTTTACGAAAGCGCGAGAACATTCTGTTAACCTTGATATTTTTGTCTACTGTGAATTATACATTTGTGGAGAAATGAGAAAAAGTACCTAAGGTAAAGAAAAATAAAATGGGAGAAAACTTTATTTCTAAGAATTTCTTGTTTAATTTCTTATTTTCATTATGAAAAATATTGTTCTACAATATATTATATAGTGTACATAAATACCTAGATGTATTTATAGCCTGTACCGAATAGTTTAGATGATACTTTTGAATGATGACTCGAGTATTAGAATAAATTAGTACTTGAAATATCTGAAACTTATTAACGTTATTCTTCGTCAATAGTCTTTGATATAACTAGACGTGCAAAATATAATATAAAAGAAAAATAATCATATGAAATACAAAACAAAGAAGCTTTATTGAATTTAATTTTGATAACTGTACAAGTCAAAAATATAATAAATAAAATACAATTCAAATTTTGAAGCATAATAGGAAGTTAATTTTGTTCAAGGTAAGTGGAATACGCCATTATTTGAATATGATTACGTTTTGACTGAATGTAAGGGAGCAACCTAATTATTTAAGTATAAATGATAAACGTTTGTACGAAAGTGGATTACTTAATTTTATTGTAAATACAAAAATATATTTTTGTATTATAAATTTGAAGACATTTTTCAAAATGTTCATAATTTATTAATTGGCTAGGTGGTTCGGACGCTCGTTCTATTATCTGAGGGTAATGTGGTCGAATCGACGTCACACATACTCGCCCTTTCGTCGGTAGGGGAAGTCATAAAGTCATGTTAAATACCACTATTTATTTTTAAACTAGTAGTCCTACAATCGTCGGTGGGTCTTTAACTGCTATATTAAAGACAGCTAGCGGAAATAGCACTCGTATAGCTTAGCGCGAAATTCAAACAAAAATTATTTATCAACTGACATTTTCTGATCAGGCAGTTGATCAATAAAATAGAAGCTCCCTCTTTTACCGTTATTAGATTTGTCCAATATTCCTAACAATTATCTTAAAAATAGTGAACTTAATATTTAATCAAATATGAAAATTATTAGAAATAACCACTTTATAATGAAACATCTGATTTTCTGAATCTATCCTCCTATGTTTAATAGCATGATGACAGTTTTTGGTAGTTAAAATATTAGAATTATTCTGCACTATGTATCAGTACTGCTATTAGTTGAAAATTGTTTTTCTGAAAAAATGTAGCTCATGAGAGAGTAAAAATCTGAAGTTTTCGTGATTGTGGATATTCTACATCGGATTTAAAAGTTAAATGACGGTTTAGTTTTAACATTTCTTTCTTAAACTAATAAAATATTCGTTTTATCGTGTGATGAATTGTATTAAGTTTTTGTCCGACATTTTTTGTCAGGAAGAATTAATTAAGATCAAACAGCCACGAAATTAGAATATCTTCGACTCCAGCCACTAGAGCAACAACAAAGTTACAGGCAGAGCACGTGTATTGAATTTGATGATAGTAAAACTGATGATAAGAAAATTCTAGTTGATTATTAACTTACACTCCAAGAATGTTGCTCAGTTGTAAAACAGATTGAAAGCATAGTTGCCTGTTTACATTTTGATCGACATTTAAGATGCGCCAAATCAACAATAATCTAACGGAAACTTTGATTTTGAAAACACGACCTTCCAATGGGAGACTGGCGTCCTTTTCAAAAAACAAAACATGTATCCATGTTATCAGATGTTGGAGGAAGTCTTAGAGAACCTGACCCTCCAGGGTATGTACCCAAACACCGACGACATTCATTCATTCATTATCAGATGATGGAAAGAGTCTTGTGCAGAGGACACGCTGTACATGCACGTGAAACACGTGAACTAGTTAACTATGGTCGAGAGTCAGTTAAGCTTTAAAGATTTATTTAGAGTTCTAGCATATCTGATGGACACAAAGTAAAAATGTATTTCAACTTTTAGTTTATTGATCTCAGGCATAAACTGTAACAATCAGTGTGACGCAACCTCTAACAGCTACACGTCACTCTGAAAGATGACACATGTCAATAATTCTTTAATAACCGAAAATGGTGCATGTAAATTATATCTTAAAAGTGTTACACGTTAATCACTGAGTACCATTTGAAAACGATAAATATAAACTGTAAGATAAGAACAGAATATGTCATAGGCATATCACAACAATTCTACTGAAAATGTTGTATAATTAATACGTAATTCAACATGTAGACAAAGCACAAGAAAATTATCAATGTGTAATAACTGAAGAACCAATACGTGGCTTGAGCGAAGTAATCAACTATGTCAAACACATTAAACGTAGAAATTGAAGAAGTTTATGTAGATCATACGTTTCAGTAAAAAATGTCGCATGTAAATCTCAGTGTAACAACTGTGAATTGCTGGACTATATTATTACAGTCAATATACTTAGAGCTATATTACAAACAATATAAACAAACACACAATTATTACCGAAATTAGCATTTAATGTATAATAGCTGTTACATTTAAATGGGCGAAAAATATGTATACAAACATTTCGTTACTTTTGATTTAATATTATAAACAAGTTTTAACATTTTATATTGTAATAAGTAATTTACATCAATGTAAATAGCTAAATTACTATGTAAGTTTCTGCTAAACCAATAATATCAATAATGGAGAATTTAAAAATTTTGTGCAATTTTGTGAGTATCAATCCCATTAGTGTAACTGTATAGTGCGGAGATAAAAGCCATCTTGATTTCTCTTAACTCTAGAGTGAACATATTAACAATGGCTGTTTTATAAATTCGTTAATTAATTCTATTTCTCAGTTTTGAAGAAAAATCAGATTGGTTTCCGAACTTTTCCAATGATAAACGTATCTTGGCTGTCAGAATTTTCAATGAGAATAACAACCTTTTTTTTTCGATGTCCTTGTTTACTCTTTGGTTTAACGATAATAAGTTCATCGTAATTATTCACATTTCTAGGAAACAGAGGTCGCTGGATATATTCTTTAATAGCTTTTCCTTGTTTTGACGCTGGTGTTTCTGTCTGAAGATGTAGAATATAGTTATATTTAGTGGTGCAACACTCAAATTTTGAGCAATAATTTTACTATAACATGTATAAAACCAAATAAATGTTTCTATAAAAATTATAAATTATGAAATTGGTTTCAGTTATCTCATAAATGTTTTCTGGAAACTAGAAAAACTATTTCAAACATTGTTTCACGCAGTGAATAAAGAATGATATTCAGCAGACAATAGCTTAAATACTGTTTTCCATTTATATTTTACACGTTCACAAAGGATAACTAGATTGTTTATATTATTGTCTAGACAAGATGAAAGTACGGTTATAATTAAATGTCAAGTGTTCCACTCAATTTATTGTTATATAACTAGACAAGATGAAAGTACGGTTACAATTAAATGTCAAGTGTTCCACTCAATTTATTGTTATATAATTAGACAAGATGAAAGTACGGTTATAATTAAATGTTAAGTCTTCTACTCAATTTGTTGTTATATAATTAGACAAGATGAAAGTACGGTTATAATTAAATGTCAAGTGTTCTACTCAATTTGTTGTTATATAAATTAAACATGAAAAGTTATGCGATCTGAACTTCAAACGACTGGTCACATAACTTATGTTACACAGAGAAACAGTTTTCAAACTGTATTATTTTTTTGATACTTTGGAATAAATCACGCACCTTATTGCGTTTTAAAACAATCAATAATCTTAGTAAAGTCCAAAAAAAGAGAACTGGATATTTCACTAAATGTCTTTCAGACCAATGAAAGTTGGCTGACAGTAAAAGAAGAAAAAAACTGTTGTAAAATGTCTCAAAGCGTCATTAACAAGATATAGTAGAACCACTTGCAACAAAATGGCATAAATACACTGGTACTTGGCTAAGAAGGTCCCAATCCACATTTAAAGCAGGTTACCGTCATATACCGATTATGTGTAACAACGAAATAAAGTGAGCAATATGAGCGGAAATGATATATTATGGTGCCACTAATGTACAAAAGAATTCGCTTTTATTATCAGTAGGGGTAGTATGTATGTGAATGATAAATCACGAAAGGGCATTCTGATCTTTATGTTTTACAGATGTTACTAATGCTGTGGACATCAGTAAAGGTAATGCGAACTTCTTACACAATCATATATTGTTACGATTGGCTCTGGCTTCAGTTTAATGGATGGTAATTGTCTTCCAACATGTACTAAGATTGAAGAAGAGGTGATTCATCAATTTAACTAGCATATAGACTTATTAGACCTCAATGGTATCAAACATGTATAAGTCTATTTTGAAGAAAAAAATTGCACGCATTCAAACGACTCTGAATATTAAAGATTCTCTGAACGTATTTTTTTTAACTGTAAAAATGTGAATTTACTTGCATCAAATATTAATTATAACGTAAGATGAATAAGAACTTAATTGAATTTCGAACCAATGTATTCCTTTCTCCTAGGTCGTTTTCATATATCGTCTCCAGGGTTGTTCGTTTGGTCACTTTTTGCTTTCTTGGTATATTAGTTTTTGTCTTCTTAACATTCTTTGCAGAGACCTTCTTCTCACATTCAGGGATCAGTGGCATAGCCTCCAATATATCCAATTCATCAGTGGTTATCTTTTCAGCACCAGGCTGTTTGTGTTCGACACGGTTTTTCAAAACATTCCGTTCTTCCCGAGGTTTATATTTCCAGGCGTAGAAAACACAAAGTACGCTGCATGATCATTACAGAAAATAAATAAATAACAATCACGTGTTTCAAGTCCATTAAAATACATATTGTAATTAAATAAGCTATGGATAATGCGTCACAGTTAAAACTTGCAGTCGTAACTTACCACAAAGCAGTAAGACACATCAAAATGAGTGCTGTCCGCCAAGCACATTTTGGAACTGTAGATTTTGAAGTCAAGTGGAGCGTAGCCTTCGAAACCACTTCAATTCGATCTTAAGACAGAGAGTCGTATTTAAAATCAGTTTACGTACTCTACCGATTACGTAAAACCGAAAAATAAAACTTCAAATGTAAGTTAACAATAATAGTAATGTGTATAATTCTTTAAGTTCAACAATAATCTTCATTAACATATTAAAATTTCAATTGAATAAATATGAAATTTCTTACATTTATAATATATTTTCATATTAAGCACTGATAACAACCTTTACAATTTGACAACTGTATATATACATTTTTTCTTTACACGTTAAACAGATAATTAGCAAAGAAAAATGACGCCTGTTATATTATTTGAGCTCCTTACTGGTAGACAAATGGTACATTTATATAATAACAACAACTATATAGTTATATAACGGGAAATCAGCTAAGTTTTCCAACATATTTACATTATTAGACAATATATCAAGAACCCTACTGGCTTTCCCTTCCAAACACACGTGATCACACTGTATAAGAAAAATCTCGACATTTTCTTTACGATAATTGACATATTTTTCAATTCAGTATGATACAGTTAGTTAAATTAACTTCGATTCATTAAAACTGTAAAGACGAATAACACAAATTAAACAAACTGTCTTTCCATTGACTACTTAATAAAGTCAGTTTGTTTAATCGGTATTCGCTCACTGTGTTAAGTTTTATAATTAACTACTTCACTTATTATGGTGCATAATTATATTTTACTATCGAATCCCATCCACTGAATGGTAGTTTCTGCGTCTTTACAACACTATTAAAACAGTAATTTTACAAATTTCTCTTTACTCTAAATTTCCCAGAGAAATAAGGATACCATTTTGACCACAAACACTGAACGTCGTACGTCACTGCTCATGAAGTTTTTCGTTTACTTGGTAACAATTGTTTTGAATAGTTTTATTGAGAACTCATGAGACACTGCTAACGTTTTGATAATCCAATGTTATTATAAACTTATATTAAAACATTTGTTTTGCATTTGAACAAATTATTGTATTTTATTACAAAACGACATTATGAACACAAAATAAACATATTAAACATAGATTTAATTTATGTTTTGGGACATACACTGTTTTAGTTAAATATCTTTAGGTCTTTTAGTAATAATGTTTTGTTTCTTTTTCAATTTCGCGGATAGCTGAACGAGGGCTTTCAGCGTTAGCCGTTCCTCATTTTGAAATGATACGAGGGCTGTTCAAAATACGCGGACTGACGTCATAAAACAAAATGTACTTTATTTAGAAGTTACAGGTCTGGGACCCCTTCAAAGTACTCTTCTCCCCAACGCACACTCTTATCCCAACGGTGTTTCCACTTGTTGAAACACTCCTGGTACTTCTTTTGTTATGTCCTCCAGCTCCTTCGTCGCATTTGCCTTAATCTCGAATCGTCTCAAATCTTCTTCCTTTCAAGGGTCTTTTGAGTTTGGGGAACAAGAAACAATCCCAAGGAGCAAAGTCAGGTGAGGAGGGGGGATGGGAAAGAACAGTGATCGAGTGTTTGGCCAAAACCTTACGAGTTCTGAGGCACAAATTTCGCAGCAACGCGGTGCATCTTCAATTTTTCGGTCAAAATCTCGTAACAAGATCCAACTGATATCCCACACTCTTCAGCAAGCTCCCTGACAGTCAGACGTCGATTTGTCCGCACCAGGGTGTTGATTTTGTCGACGTGTGGGTCGTCAGTTGACGTGGAAGGACGTCCAGGACGCTCATCATCTTCAATGGACTGTCGACCATTCTTAAAACGTTCATGCCACTTGAAACATGCCGTACGCTTCATAGCAACATCACCGTAAGCCGTTTTAAGCATAACAAAAGTTTCAGTCGCAGATTTTTCCAAGTTTAACACAAAATTTCACAGCAAGTCGTTTCTCTTTCAGGTCATTCATTCTGAAATCCGCCAAACGAAAAAATCGCACTTCACTTAAAACCGCGTAGCTAATACACAAATGAAGATATCTACAATCCGGAAATGGCGTCGTAATCAGCTGATCTGTGCAAACCTAGAGACACCAAGCGGATTCCTCTGGAACCATCTGGAGCCGCGCAATTCAAACAGTTCGCGTATTTTTTGAACAGACATCGTATACTGGAGGTAAGACAGCTATTCAATACTATTTGTCGTAAATGTTTCAGTCCATCTTTAAAAACGAGTAGTAGGATTTCCCAGTTGAAGGAAAGCTTTTTAATGCATTAAAAACCATGAAAGTTATGAAGAAGTGTCTTATTATAACAATCTGTTTGAACAAAATAAACATTTTAAAATGTTAAGGAAACAATAAAAGAAAACTTTAAAACCCTTTTGTTCCATTACTTTTACAAAGATCTTTATTATCAGCTCCTTCTTGATCAGTAATTTTGTCTGCAGGACAAGCTACACAGGCGTCAGCAGCAAAAAGATGTCATGTAAGTCCCTCCTGGACACGGCAGGCAGTGAGTTTGGGATCCGTTATCATAGTGTCCAGGAGGACATGGATCTAAAAGCGTTAAAAGTACATAGCTAAACATTTATTTACACAGTGTTAATTTTTATTGTTCTAACAACGTCTTTAGTGTCAAAAAAACGTATTTGTTTAACCAAAATTCCATAATTTTAAAAGTCATTCATCTATTTGTGTTTAATGTGAACAGTTTAAAGTAATTGAGTGTCATATATACTTACAACACCTGTCAGCATCTCTTCGGTATCCCCGAGTACAGTTGAGATTCTCGGCTGGAACATACACTGTGGAAAACAACAGAGCGTTAATATTTTTGTTAGCACGTTTTGTGTCACCGTTGGAATTTTGAGGTTTTTCACAATGAGCACGACGCACTAGTTATAATATTAATTATGACTCACTCTGTAAAATAACAACATAAATGTTACCTATCGTTAGAAAAATAAAACGTGTCAAAACAGTTTCTTAACAGTAGACTTTCGTTTATTTATGTACTTCTTAATGGAGTTATCTAATGAAACTAATCACACAAACTTGGAAATTTATGAAATTACACACGATCTTTTTTTATTGGTACATTTGATTTCTGTTGGTGTTTCCCTTGTAAAATTCTTATTTGTCACAGTTAAACGTTAAACTGTTGTCATTGTTTATGTTAATATCAGTTATGAAAATACAGGTTCTTTTGGGAATATTACGTTGGTAAAATGTATCAGTATATGATTGTGTCTTGCAAAAACAAAATATCAAATAATATCCTTATAATGCAGAAGTTGCATGAAATGCATCTGGTCTCTGATCACAAAGAAATCTATAATTACTACATCAGTGACGTGACTGGTAAGTGTGTGTGTGTACAATAACATGCATATCTATCTAATTACTCAGCGGTTAGAAGACTGGGATATTTTTTACGTACTGTCGCCTGGGACACTTCAGCGTTTTTTATCCTGACATTTGTGTTCGAACGACTTGTTGCACGTCTTTTTATGAACTGTTCTGGCGAACCAAAATTATTTTTTCGATGCTCTTAAGTACAAATATCTTTGTTTCGAAAAATTTAAATTCTCATTTGAATATATTTTCATATTTGGGCATATAAAAATTTACATTGGAAAGGTCTGTTACAAACCTTTCCCAATAGCAACCAATTTTCGGTTACATCACACCATTTACGAAATGTTAAGCAATGTCATAAAGTAGTTCTGATAAATTTTGTTCTACCGTGACTTACAAATAAATATCACAAACATATAGTAAGATTGATAAAATATTGGTTATCGAATTTTTAATGACAATTAAACTAATTTCAAATGCTTTACAAACGATAATTAATGACAGAATTAATTTTCATTTTTCTTCGTATGAACATCCCGCTTGGTTGTTTACAAATAAGTAACACATAATATGAAATTTTTATTGCGAAATAATTAAGTTAAAAGTGATACTATTGTCATTATAATCTTATGTCTACATGGGCAATATAAATAATTTTGTAGTCAATACACGTGTAGAAACGGGCACATTTACATAATGTCTGGTTTGGTTTTGTTTTTGGAACTTCGCACAAAGCAACTCGAGGGCTATCTGTGCTAGCCGTCCCTAATTTAGCAGTGTAAGACTAGAGGGAAGGCAGCTAGTCATCACCACCCACCGCCAACTCTTGGGCTACTCTTTTACCAAAGAATAGTGGGATTGACCGTCACATTATAACGCCCCCACGGCTGGGAGGGCGAGCATGTTTATGCGACTCGGGCGCGAACCCGCGACCCTCAGATTACGAAGCGCACGCCTTAACGCGCTAGGCCATGCCAGGCCCCATAATGTCTGAATAAAACAACATATGAATCAAGATTTACATGTACTTGTACTTAATTTATACAAAGATGTTTAGAAGTACTTTTCGAGATTTGTGACTGAAATATATAAATCCTTTCAAGTGTCAGCCCCAAATATATTCCCCTATCATGTTTTCGTTGTACACGCACCCAAGTCACAAAAGCAAAGTTTGAACAGAACAGGCCTTTTCCATTTACTTTAGGCATAAGCAATTAGGACATAACAGTTTGTCCCCAAGAACAAGAAAAAGTAAAAATTTTGTTACATAGTGTAATCTTACGTATACACAGGCAATTATTTTTATAATCAATACACATGGTGAAATATCAAACGAAAAGGTAATGGCTGAAAGAAATTTAAAAGCAAGATGGACGATTCAGATTTAGATGTTATTTCTGTTAAATTACTATTGTTTAATAAATAAAAATATGGTCTACAAAAAAACTTTGAATTTACCTCTGACATCATGTTTGTAATCACCTTCACGATTTTTTGCATGTGTAAATTCCCGCGTCTACAAATTGCACGTCGGTTAGCACTAATTTGCCACCGTATTTTATTTGCGTTCTTTCATTATTAGTAACTAGTTCATTGCGATTTGAGTACCAAATAACTGGTTCTTCTCTCCCTCTTTTATAAGCTTGGTTTGAACATATTAATGTAAGAGTAGAACCACGTTCAGTTTCGTAGACGAATTTAAAACCTGAAACAAGCAGGAAACTACCGAAAATATAAAATAATTGAGTGTAATTAGCCATTGATATCTCTCTGAACTGTACGCTTTGTAAGTCACTTTCTGTATTGTTTCTATGTGAAATATCAGTGTTACTATGCTTACAAAGAATTCTTGTTTGAATGACGTCATGAACTGAAGTGGCATTGTTAGGTGGAAAAAGTTGTACTAACAATAATGATTGGTGATTTCAAAGTGTATTGTTTTCTGTTATTGGTTGAAGTGAGAAATTATAGTCATGTTTATGTTATGCAGTACCAACTCAAGTAATTTAGATTTAATAAACAATAACAACACTTGCCTAAGATTTCAATTTGTAATTTAGTTAAAGCAAATAAAATTTATTCGAAGTTTTGCTTTGCAATTTCTTTTGATAATACAAGTCTTGTCGGTATTTATGATATCAACCACAATAAGACTGCTAACAGATCTCTCATGACACATATAAATTATAATTGAGTAGTTATAAATGTATAAACATTGTAACCATATTTAAATTTTAAAAAAATCAGTTAAAGAATATTCGAATATATAACTTATGTGACAAATACTGCATTCCATGGTGTTATATAGGGATTAATAACTACAATTAACTCTATCAAATATTCTGTTCTTCAAAACTAATAAGATTTCATTAGTTTGTTTTTGTTTTTGAATTTCGCACAAAGCTACTAGAAGGCTATTTGTGCTAGTCGTCTCTAATTTAGAAGTGTAAGACTAGAGGGAAGGCAGCTTGTCGTCACCACCCACCGCCAACTCTTGGGCTACTTTTTTACCAACGAACAGTGGGATTGACCGTCACATTATGACGCTCACACGGCTGAAAGGGCGAGCATTTTCGGTGTGGCGGAAATTCGAACCCGTGATCGTCAGATTACAAGTTGAGTGCCCTAACCACAAATCTAAGCAAGACCTATTTGCTCTAGCTGTTCCTACTTTTCTGGTGACAAACTGAAGGGAAGACGGTTATTCGTCAACACCATCCTCATAAAAAAAATCTAAATGTTTGAGGAGAGGTTACTCAATACAGATTACTGGAAAAGTTTTACATTAGTTAACAGATACAGCGATACGGTGTTTATTTATTTATTTTAATTTCAACTCATTTGCTTTTGCCTTTCCTACCATTTGTACTATAAAGGAGTTGTTGATCGAATAAAATCAAAGGACATAACCACATTATTAAACCAGGCCGTTTTATTGGTATAACTCTAATTATGTTTCTATTATTTTATACATCAAAACACTACCTTACGCATCTGATATGTCTGTTATATCTAGAATAATAAAAGAGTCCGTCTGTGTAAGTGACAACTATATATCGTATATCATTCATCATTCATTCACCACTCGATTCCATCAAGGAACAAAGAGCCGCAATCACTTGCGGATTCTCAAAAGGTATTTAAGTGAGTAGGTTGTTAGCCCACTGCACCGAGTCGTCCCTAATTTAGTAGTGTAAGACTAGAGAGAAGGCAGCTAGTCATCACCACACACTGCCAACTCTTGGGCTACTCTTTTACCAACGAATAGTGGGATTAACCGTCACATTATAATGCCCCAACGGCTGGGAGGGCGAGCATGTTTAGCGCAATGCGGACGCGAAACCGCATAGTAGGGGTTTCATAGTGCAAAGTACAGGGTTACTTGCAATTTTTACACGTTAAACAAACCATACTCTTCAAAATGGGGTAAAAGCTCACATTGAAGAAACTGTTTCCATTCATTCTAACGATTTTCTTTGTCGTTCTAATTATGACTAAATGACTAAATCAATAACCTAACTTAACAGTGTGTACAAATATTTGGATAATCTTTCGTAATAATGTCTAAATATTACTAGAGGTATATTTTATACCAGTTAAATAACACGGGTGAATTATCTAGTGTGTTAGTGTTTATTTATAGGAGGGTTAACAAAATGGTAGTGATACTATTGCAGAAAATACTATAGTTTAAGAAGTTGAAATATAATAATATAACATGTACATTCAATAATTAATTGTTTGTTACTGTATACAGTTTTCACAAATGTTCATTGTTGCTTGATCGTTCAACTGTTCATCATTATCTTGAATACATCTTCATGTTTGAATAATGTGAAGTCTTGTTTTTGTCTTTATTATAGCTATTCCCTGTAGTTGGTAACAAACATTCTCGACAAAGCGTACGATTGTGTTTTAAAGTATAAATATGTAGCTTTTAAGAACTTGGATATTGGCTGTAATTACTAGTTACTAATATTTACCATGTCACTATTTTCCTAATGATAAGGAGGTTGACCATTGACCATTTCAATGGCTGTTATACCAAGGGACCAAATTTTAACCTCAGGTCCATACTCTATCCTTCTTTTTAACTCTGGAGCTATCCAGTGACGAGTTTCGACCAATGATGTTCGCTTAATTTGTTTTGGGGAGAGCTGAGCACTTTTTCCGAAACAGCTATATGATGGAAAGAAACAAAAATAAAGTGACCATGTGAGATAAAAAGAAAACATAAATAACTTGTAAATAACTGCCAGTCAACATACGAATAATATATATATGTTGTCAAGTAATCTATGTTAACATCAAATTATTAGAGACAAGCTAAAATACTTAGAAATGCTTGTGTTCACTAAGTCATTATATGTTTAAGCACTTATCTAATTTTATGGTCCAATCTTTCCCAAATAAAATGTTGTAACTTTTAATATCTCTATGAACTATGTTGTTGAGATGAAAGAATTGTATTGCCTGGAGTATCTAAATGAAAGCGAACTACCAGTAATCCAGACTATGGGACTGAGGGTTCTTGGTTAAGTCCAGTTACTACTAAACGAAATAATGCCCTGCACTTTGGTGCTGTGTTGGCATGCTATAAGAGTGACAGTCAAACAATAGTAGTTCAAGAGTCAAATATATCTATCAATAAAGATTAGATTGCATGAATTACTGTTTGATTTACGTTATCTTAAAGCTGAAACTTTCCACAAGGGAAGGCAGACAGTCAGTATATAGCTTCCTCCACTATCAATTGTGGTACCCCAAGTGGTCCTGGCCTGACCAGGTGGTTAAGGCGATCGACTCGTAATCTAAGTATCGCGGATTCGAATCCCCGTCCCATCAAACATGCTTACCCTTTCAGCCTTGGGGGCGTTATAATGTGTGACCAATTTCACTATTCGTTGGCACAAGTGTTGTCTGTGAGAGGTGATGAGTCGCCACCTTCCCTGTACTGCTAAATTAGAGACGGCTAGCATAGATAGCCGCATGTACGTTTACGCAAAATTAAAAAAAAGAAAAAAGAATCACACACAATAATACACTCGTAGCTCTTAAATGCGATGTGTAATAAATTGTTTGCTTGTTTGTCATCAGATGCCAACATAGACCCTCTAATACAAAATATAACATTCTAATCATTAAATCACACCGAACATTTTTTCTTTAACAGGATATAAGTTTCTCTCTTAATTCTCTGTCGAGGTCTTTCTCTCACATTATTACATAAGCTAGAGATATTGGGTTGCGCCTTTATTTATTGAAACTGAATCTACCTACAGATATAAGTTTAACAGTACTCTCATGTTTCAGCAATAAATAATTGCCTCTATTCCTCAGCTAAGTGTATTCAGTCATAATATTTCATTATTTCACACCATTAAATGTAGTATCTCACATGAAGGCGGATGTATCAATATAGTATCTCGTATGAAAGAAGATACATGAATATAGTATCTCACATGAAGAAAGATATTTCGGTGACACTAAACATGCTCAACCTTTCAGCCGTACCACCGTTATAATATGACGGTCAATCTTGGTAAAATGTTGGTAAAGAGTAACCCAAGAGTTGGCGGCGAGTGGTGATGACTAGCTGCCTTTCTTCTAGTCTAACACTGCAAAATTAGGGACATCTATCGCAGATAACAATTAAGCAGTTTTGAGCGAAATTAAAAAAAAAAATTCAACAGAAAACTAAGTGCTTTCCAAAATACGCTACTGTTTTCTTCCAAAAATCTCTAGGTGTCTGACGGATCGTATCTATTTTACAAAGATGTATAAGTACTTTATCTGTGGGTGTTTTATGAGTTGTGGATATAAAGTTTACCACAATTATAAGAGCCATACAAATATATACATGACTGCAGCATACGAATCTAAACACCTCCGGAAACAGTAATATTATTTGATACCCACAGGTCTTACAACTCTTGCTGCACATAGCTTTGTAGGATATCAGCTCTATCGAAAATAGTAAAGATAAACCCATAAGATGCCAATGGATATCTGCCCTGTTCAGCTGTGTGAATGTGTTATATTGCAAACAGACACCATCAATGTCAACTCTTTGACAAAATTGTCCATTTTATTAGTCCATTGCTCTGTATGTTTCCTGCTAGGTGACTCAGGCTGCCGTGGTTATAACAAGGAAGGAAAACTGTTTTTTTTGTATTAAAATGGATACAACTTTTTTAATATGGAAGATTTAAAAATATTTGTTGCTATCAGGTGTTTTAAACTCGTAAATGTTGTTATGTTTAAAAGTCACACCAACAGTCCGCCTACAGGAAGCGATTATCATCATGGAAAACTGTACCAATCCTTTTTTTCTAACCTTAATCACAAATATAAATTAACCAAACTGCTGAAAAACATATAAAACACGTTGAACACACAAATATCTGTGTAACGGATAATGAGATCTGTTTTGTTTTAACAAGCACCAAATAATTGTTAGTAAATTTTTTAATAATCACAGGTGAAATGATTAACAAAAATGATCTCATAGAAAAATGTATATATTTAAAAACTGCTTGTATGTGTTACGAAAACTTATAAGAAGAGAAACGAACAACGTTTCGACCTTCTTCGATCGTCGTCAAGCTCACAAAGAAAGAAAGAGGTAAGTGACTGATAGCTGACCACATGTTTGAAGAGGGTTGTGTAATTGAGAGAAGGAATATAGAGGGCGTGCTTAGATGTTTGATGTTTATTTTGGGCTTGAGTTGTTGTATAAGTAATGCTTCTTTGATTTTGAGTTTGTTTATGTTGATTTTTTTGTTTAGTAATTGGGTGTTTTTTATGGTTATATTGTTTTTATTTGATTTGAAGTTTTCGAAAACGTGTGAAGGTCATTTTTTGTATTCTGTTTTTAGACTCAACCACTCATTTGAGAAGAGCTTCGAAAGATGAAAATAATAAAAGGGAAAATAAAAAACACAACTTTATTACCATACTCAAACGAAGCGTTAATAGGTGAACACGTAAGGAAATTTAATCATTTGTGTTCAAGCATTAGCGTTCTCAACATCTTTCACTGACATCTCCTGTGTTACATTGAGGAAAATATATGGCAAAGGCTGAAAACTTGTCATAGTGTGAAAGTGGCAGAATTGTCAAGCTGCTAAAGCAAGGTCTCTCTCAACGTGTCATTGCTGGTGAGATTGAACGTAGTAAAACTACTGTTGCAAATATCTTAAAAGACCTTGACCGGAACGAGAATTTCAAGCGGTCGACCAAAAAAAATTTCGCTTACGTTGAACAGTAGGATTCGACGGGTTGTGCGGTAAGATAACACCAGCCAATCGAAGAACCAGATTAAGGCCCTATCGAACGCAGAATGCAGCTCAAAAACAATAAGACGGCATTTACAAGAGAAAGGCTTTAGAAAACGTAAACGTGTTTAAAGGACACGCCTCCTTCCACACCACAAAACAGCTCTTTTAAACTTTGCTGAGAAGCACGAAACATGGGACGTAGAAAAGTGGGCAAAGGTTTTGTTCTCTAATGAGAAAAAATTTAACCTGGATGGTCCAGATGGCTTCAAACGTTATTGGCACTACAAGGATATCTCACCGAAGACATTTTCTACACGACACAGTGAAGGAGCTTCCATTATGATCTGGGGTGCTTTCTCCTTCCATGAAACAATGGAGCTTCAGGTTATACAGGGGCGTCAAACAGCAGTTGGCGATATTGGCAGTCATTCTTATTGACTGAATACCCTCGCTTGTGTGAAAATGACTGGATCTTTCAGCAGGACAACGTTGAAATCCACAATACCCGCAGGACAAAGAACTTTTTCATGGCGAATAACATGTTTCTTTTGGACCATTCAGCGTGTTCGTCAAAACTGAACCCCAATGAAAATGTTTGGGGTGTATGGCAAAGGAAGTCTATAGAAATGGACGTCAATTTCAAACAGTGCATGATCTTCGTAAAGTCATCTTCACCACTTGGAATAACATTCCAGTCAGCCTTCTGCAAACGTTTCTGTTAATCATGCCAAAGCGAATGTTTGAAGTTATTCGCATTGACAGCCGTGCAACTCACTACTGAGACTTCTTGTTGGGCATTTTCTATCCTGTTTAGGACTACTTTTTGGTATGGTCTTAAACATTTGACCAGATAGTATTTAGGCTTATTTCATAGTTTTCACATTTTCCCTACTAAATGCTAAAAATTTTTTTTTTTTTCCTTTTCTTATTTCCATCTTTCGAAGCTCTACTCAAATAAGTGGTTCAGTCTAACAACGCAAAATGCATATTTTCTCTTTATGTTCATTGGCCATAAGAGTTTGGCTAGCAGTGTATATATGTCATCTACAAGTGGTTTTTCTCGTCATTAAGATGATAGAAAAACGATGAACTTTGCTTACACATTGTACAAAATAAAGGTGCTGAAGGAGTTAAGGAAAATAGATATTTATTGTTATTTACGCTTGTGAGTATATTAATTACAGTTAGATTAGAGCTTAATGTGCAGAATCGATTGTTATACACAGTTTTTAACATGGATTATCATGTTCATAAGATCTCAAAGACACTCCTAAATTATATCGCTGTCATAATTTAGTTTATAAAAAATGTCCTTAATGAAAAGAGAAGCTCTCTTATAAATAAGGTGAAATAACCTCGAATGATTCTTTTTGAAGTGATTGATGAAGCATAAAATACAAAGGTGTCACCACGAAAAGTATAATAAATAATCTTAGGTGTGTGTTTTTAGGCTCATAAAAACGAAGTGAAGGTATTTTTGTTTCTTTCATAATTTTAGCGTAAAACTGAGCAAGTACTTTGTAAGCTCAGCAGTTTTGTATTTTGAACTAGAGAAAAGACAGCTAGAAAAAGGTATTCATTGTCAACTGTTTTACAAATATTGGAATTTTACTGTCTCTCTTGTAGCGAATCCATTTTCCTAAAGTGTGAGAGAAATTGTTTAACAGCGGGATGCAAAAAATAAACTCTCAAGGTACGCTAACACCAGGACGTGCTGTCTTAGTGAATAAAGAAACGATAGATTAAATAATCGAACTCCGATTTTGTGTTAATCAACTGAAAAAATGTACTTCACGAAAGCGCGAGAACATTCTGTTAACCTTGATTTTTTTGTCTACTGTGAATTATACATTTGTGGAGAAATGAGAAAAAGTACCTAAGGTAAAGAAAAATAAAATGGGAGAAAACTTTATTTCTAAGAATTTCTTGTTTGATTTGTTATTTTCATTATGAAAAATGATATTTTTCTACAATATATTGTATGGTGTACATAAATACCTTGTTTGTTTGTTTATTTTGAAATTTCGCACAAAGCTACTCGGGGGCTATCTGTCTAGCCGTCCCTAATTTAGCAGTGTAAGACTAGAGGGAAGGCAGCTAGTCATCACCACCCACCGCCAACTCTTGGGCTACTCTTTTACCAACGAATAGTGGGATTGACCGTCACATATATATATACCCCCACGGTTGGAAGGGCGAGCATGTTTAGCGCGACGCGGGCGCGAACCCGCGACCCTCGGATTAAGAATCGCACGCCTTACGCGCTTGGCCATGCCAGGCCCAAACTGAAGGGAAAACGGTTATTCGTCAACACCATCCTCATAAAAAAATCTAAATGTTTGAGGAGAGGTAACTCAATACAGATTACTGGAAAAGTTTCACATTAGTTAACAGATCCAGCGATACGGTGTTTATTTATTTATTTTGATTTCAACTCATTTGTTTTTGCCTTTCCTACCATTTGTACTATAAAGGAATTGTTGATCGAATAAAATCAAAGGACATAACCACATGATTAAACCAGGCCGTTTTATTGGTATAACTCTAATTATGTTTTTATTATTTTATATATCAAAACACTACCTTACGCATCTGATATGTCTGTTATATCTAGAATAATAAAAGAGTCCGTCTGTGTAAGTGACAACTATATATCGTATATCATTCATCATTCATTCACCACTCGATTCCATCAAGGAACAAAGAGCCGCAATCACTTGCGGATTCTCAAAAGGTATTTAAGTGAGTAGGTTGTTAGCCCACTGCACCGAGCCGTCCCTTATTTAGTAGTGTAAGACTAGAGAGAAGGCAGCTAGTCATCACCACACACCACCAACTCTTGGGCTACTCTTTTACCAACGAATAGTGGGATTGACCGTTACATTATAACGCCCCCACGTCTGGGAGGGCGATCATGTTTCGCGCAATGCGGACGCGAACCCGCATAGTAGGGGTTTTATAGTGCAAAGTACAGGGGTTACTTGCAATTTTTACACGTTAAACAAACTATACTCTTCAAAATGGGGTAAAAACTCACATTGGAGAAACTGTTTCCTTCATTCTAACGATTTTCTTCGTCGTTCTAATTATGACAAACGTTACTCAACTGATGTTTCCAAATGCTTGATGGGTTTTATAATATACCATTTCTCTAGTGTCAATCAAACAAAAATAGCTTAGTAAAATAACAGCAATTTATACCACACCTCTAAGAGTTCAGAAGCAGTGTATCGTTTATTTATGTCCACTTCTAGACACCTGTCCAGGAATAAGTTATCTTTATTCTCAATGTTTGGTTTTCCACTTTTTGATATCAAATCAAATACCTGAAAAAGAGTGCGACTTGATGACTAAATCAATAACCTAACTTAACAGTGTGTACAAATATTTGGATAATCCTTCCTAATGATGTCTAAATATTACTAGAGGTATACCTTTATACCAGTTAAATAACACGGGTGAATTATCTAGTGTGTTAGTGTTTATTTATAGGAGGGTTAACAAAATGGTAGTGATACTATTGCAGAAAATACTATAGTTTAAGAAGTTGAAATATAATAATATAACATGTACATTCAATAATTAATTGTTTGTTACTGTATACAGTTTTCTCAAATGTTCATTGTTGCTTGATCGTTCAACTGTTCATCATTATCTTGAATACATCTTCATGTTTGAATAATGTGAAGTCTTGTTTTTGTCTTTATTATAGCTATTCCCTGAAGTTGGTGAAAAACATTCTCGACAAAGCGTACGATTGTGTTTTAAAGTGTAAATATGTAGCTTTTAAGAACTTGGATATTGGCTGTAATTACTAGTTACCAATATTTACCATGTCACTATTTTCCTCATGATAAGGAGGTTGACCATTGACCATTTCAATGGCTGTTATACCAAGGGACCAAATTTCAACCTCAGGTCCATACTTTATCCTTCTTACTAATTATGGAGCTATCCAGTGACGAGTTTCAACTAATGATGTTCGCTTAATTTGTTTTGGGGAGAGCTGAGCACTTTTTCCGAAACAGCTATATGATGGAAAGAAACTAAAGTAAAGTGACCATGTGAGAGAGATAGAAAACATAAATAACTTGTAAATAACTGCTAGTCAACATATTAATAATATATATAAGTTGTCAAGTAATCTATGCTAACATCAAATTATTACAGACAAGCTAAAATACTTAGAAATGCTTGTGTTCACTAAGTCATTATATGTTTAAGCACTTATCTAATTTTATGGTCCAATCTTTCCCAAGTAAAATGTTGTAACTTTTAATATATCTGTGAACTATGTTGTTGAGATGAAAATCTTGTATTGCCTGGAGTATCTAAATGAAATATTAATTTATTTAAAAGTTAAATCAGTGTGTTTGTTGTGTTCAATATTTTATATATATATATGTATTTCTTGTGAAAGTTGGAGACAACAACATAAAAATTAATTAAAACAAAAAATATCAAAGTTTCTGTACATTAATAAAATACCAGAATTACTTTCATCATGTTATTTGGTTGATATATTAGTTGTTTTAACATCTGTTGCCAAGAGGTAAAGGATCTTACAAACCGCAACATCCAGTATAAAGCTGGCCGTGAATAAAGTGTGGGCATTGTAGGTTGACACCCACAACCTTGAGTAACTACCTCTGGGTAATTTTAAACTTAAATTATTTTTGAACTAAGGTATTTGCTGTTATGTCACCAATGTTTTTAATGAAAAATGAAGTTATTTAATATTTTCCATTTTTGTTATTTATATATTTCGTTTTATCTTTACAGTACGATATTAAGCAATACTTTTATTGCTAAATAACATGACAAAAGCCACTTCAGGAAAGTACGATTACCGAGACACATTGGTTTTCTATGTATTATATCTTATATGAACGAATGTACCGAGCAACTGTCTTGTTTTTAGGTCCATATATTTTGTGTGATCGAGGTGGACACGGGCTTCCTTGTATGTAATTCAAAGATCACATATGACTCTGATTACTGGTGGGATGGTATGAGCCCCATTTCATAATAAAATGGCATGCCCCCCAAAAGGGACCCAGACCACCTCTGCTACATGACTATGTGATTGTAGATATTCTGAGCCTATTTCAGCATAAAACTACAACCTATATAGTTTTCTTGCTCAGGAACATGACATAAAACTCATTATTGGAAAACATCTTCACGAACATTTATTGACTATTTTATATTCGTGAAGTTGTTATACAAGGTACCACTTCTTTTCTTTTGCTACCTTTCCACATAAAAAAGAATACATACACAAGTGTATAAGTACTAATACTCAGATTCATACCGTCGAGATCCACTTAGCAAGGGTGCAAAATGTCACATTTCAAGGTTCTTTCCTTTTAGAGCTGTGGTGGCCACACACATACACAGATACACACCATTTTATTATTATAGATAAACAATGCTCAGCATAATATTACTTGCACAACATACACAGTAGATTTTTCATGTTTCCATGTAATCTTGAAAGACTAGACTGTTGCCTGCAGTAGTTTTTAAATATATGCTCTTGATATCTTTAATTAGTTTGTGATTTTTCGATAAAATCAATTCTATAATTGTAAATTTTTAACCCATTTTCATGCCAAACCACTTTGTAAGTTTATACAGTATGTATTTTATTTGAACTATCAGTTTTTCTTAGAAAGGAAACGTGAATTTGTAAAGACCACTCTTATACATTTTTGTTAATTCTTCAATTTCTAACTTTTATTTTTTCTACGTCAAAAGATGTTTTTCGTTTTTTGAAGTACACTCTTTTTATATATTGGTAATTAATGCTGTAATCTGTTACCCAAAATTTATAAAAGATTACATTGGATTGTATTTTGTGTGAGAGACTGAAAATTTAATAATTTAATATTTATTGTATTACACACTAAACAATGTTTACAGTTTTGTAGATAATGCTACATTTGAGTGTATTGTATAAGCTGCTAATAATGTAACATACTCAACCTTTCTTGAATAAAATAACTACGTATAAAACATTATGTGTAAAACATACCAGGAAGATGAATCAAGCATATTAAAAAATTACAGATGCTCATAAGAGATAACATACTGGTAGAAGCTGAGAATGGAAATATAAAGTTATTGTGTTAAAGCAAATGTGGCTGCATCCTCCCACACTAAAATTATTGCGTATTATTTATAATTATAATTTAAACAAAGCAGACCTCTGAGAGTGATATGTAAAAATATTCTTAAACTTGTAGGGTTGCTTGAAATTGACCACTTAATTAAATGAAAACAGTACGTTAACCTACACTGTAAAACAGGTAAGATTAGAAATATAAGAGATTTAACATGTACGTCACACAAAAACACTAACCCAGAGTTCATCACCATCAAGAAAGCTATCCACGTAGTTGACTATATTTGGATGTTTATATTTCTGCATTATTAAAAGTCGGTAATGATAAGTTCTTTTCTGGGTTGCTTGGTTACATTAATTTTTCGGCATGTCTGGCAGGGATCAAAACAAACCCTGAGCACCTCATTTTACCTGTGAACATTGTAAAAAACTTTAGATGGTAAGATGGACAATTTTTGCTTGTTCGAATAGCAAGATTTTATAATATAAAATTTTAGATCTTTTGAAATTTAAATGTATTTTAATTTATTTTTTAATTCCAATATTATAGAAAAGTATCACATATAAAATATTTTGCATGAACCTCTTACACATTAGTTGTGGATGAGATAAATTTATTCTTCGTAATAATTTTATTTTGCTCTTTTTCAGGATGGTACAGAGTACATGGAGTTCACTATTTCAAGAATTTGGCGTGAACCCACTGACCACTCAATCAACTGCTACTTCTGCGTGGTTAACTTTTCCAAATGTCGGGTTGATAAGAATGGTTTTGCTATCATGTATTCGAACCTTCCATCATCCATCGCCTCAGCGTATCCAATTTGCCAGAAAGAAAGCAGCCATCTTCAAAAGAGAGCAGCAAATCAGAAGAGGAGGTCGACGTTGAAGATCCAGATTACAATTTCAGAGGTGCAGCTGGTGAGAGAAACCCACACGACCCCAACCAAAGAGACCTCGATGACTTGATCAGAGGCCTTGGTCTAACAAAGTCTAATGTCGAGGCTATATTTGGGGGCTGATACGTTTAAGAGATTTACATTACAGTCGCAAGTCTCGAAACACTACTCATTTCTATACATTTTAGTGTAACTTTAACAAAAATACATGTAGATTTTGATTCATGTGTTGTTTCAAAAAGAACTTTTACTTTAATTATAATATCAGGTACATAGAATGTCTACGTGATATAATCATTCAAAGTAGAGGGGAAATAATTCGTAAAAGTAAGTATATATATATATATGGAATTATAAACTATTTTACCAAAACAATACCACTTTGTCATATATATGTTTTTATGTAAATATAAGTTTGACAAAAAATGTTAACATACCAAATCGTTACAACAACTGTTACCACCTGTTTTAACAAAAATAAACATATTTTAACTATTAAAGAAACAATAAAAGAAAACCATTACTTTTACAAAGATCTTTATTATCAGCTCCTTCATCATCAGTAATTTCATCTCCAGAACAAGCTATACAGGCGTCAGAAGCAAAATGTGCCATATAAGTCCCTCCTGGACACGGCAGGCAGTAAGTTTGTAATCCATTGTCATAGTGACCAGGAGGACATGGATCTAAAACCGTTAAAAGTACATAGCTACGCATTTATTCACTCAGTGTTTATTTTTATAGTCCGATCAACGACTTTATTATCAAAAAACAAATTTATTTTATCAAAACTACACGATATTAAAAGTCTGTCATCTTTTTGTGTTTAATGGAAACTATTAACGTTATTGTGTGTAATATATACTAACAACACGTGTCAGCATCTCTTCCGTATCCTCGAGTGCAAGTGAGGTTTTCTGCTGGAACATACACTGAAGAAAACAACAGAAAGTTAAATATTTTTTAGCTCATTTTCTGTCACCGATAGGAATAGAAAGTTTTACAGAGTGCGAGATTCGTGCGAAAAATAAAACGCGTTCTTCTAAATCGTTTCTTTACAGCAGACTTTTATTTCTTTATATGCTGAGTAACTGAGTCAACTCATTAAACTAATCACAGAAATTTGGGATTTTATGAAAGCACTCACAGTTCTTCTCTTTATCAATTATGTAAGCTTTGAAGGCTTACCACTCCTCTATAGAGGTTTTTGTTAATCCATCTAGTATACGAAGATGATGGTATATAATCACATATCGTTGCTGCATCAGTGACGTGACCGGTGTGTTTATGAGTAAAATAACACACATATCTGTTTTCTTTCCCAGCTGCTTGCTGAGTATCAGATACAAATGAAAGTCTTATATTGTTTCTTCCATACCCTTACCATTCGTAAGGCAAGTGTTAAGATAAATACCTCGGTCACACACCCATTCAATTTAAATGCAGGCGTGCCCCAAGGATCTGTACTCAGCCCAGTACTTTATAATATATATGTTAATGACATAACTTTTCAGAAAAAAAAAATCAAAAACATTAAACTTAACCTCAATAAAACTAACACCATCTTCACAAAGTCTATCACTTTTCTAGGCCTTACCATGTCTCACAACCTATCTTGGACACCACACTTTCAGAAAATCGCTACCCGAGCAAGTAATAGAATTTTCTTTCTTAAACGTATTAGTGGCCCCAACAAAGTCTGTTCTCCCAAAATCATTCTCGCAATATACAAAGCATTCATTAGACCCCTTTTCGAATATGGTAGTTCGGCCACATGTAACATGACTGAAAGACAATACTCAGTGTTACAAAACCTGCAAAACCGCACCATTAAAACCGCTTACCGCCTCCCCAACTATACTCCCGCAGCATACCTCAACTTCATTACTCAACTATTATCAATTAAGAATCGATTCATCAAACTTACCAAACGATACTACACTAAAGCTACTGACAGAAACTCCCAAACTCGCCAATTATTCCGACTGGCATACACACCTCAAAGTATACTTCACCATTAAACTGGACTACAAACCACAGAGACCAGTAATAACAATTACCGATAAAACAGACAATACTGTGTTACTCATTTATATGTCATTAATGTTTTTTACATTCCAGGTTGGGCACTGGGTTCGTATTTTTTTCCGCGCCCACCCAGTGAAAGTGGTTTTCTCCGGGTACTCCGGTTTCCCACACATTTAATTTCTCGCCATTTGATTTATAGATCTCCGGCACCCTAGCTCTAAAAGAACCTTCTGTCTCTCTTCCTCTCACTCTCCACACTATCCTCTTTCCTATCGCTCTCTCCATATTTTATTATCTTTCCTTCTTTCTCTCTCTCTCCTTTCTCTATCCCTCCTTATGTCACCGGTTCCTTTACGAATTTGTGACCTGCTGCAGCTTGGTCTCCCCTGCTCGTGATCATGATGATTTCCGTCCAAAGTGTACCAGTCCAGCTCTCCCGCTCCTCAAATTTCCTATATTATCGTTATTTTCTGTAATACATCATTCAATTCGTTTTTTCTACCTTTCTCCTCACGACACATCTTACCTTATACGCGTGTGGGGCTGAAGAGAAACAAAGGTTTCTGAGCGCCCCAGGTTTGCCTTAAGGGTCTCTTCTAAGGACTTTAAAATCCTAAACTACTACCAAGTCAGAAATAAATAATAAATAAATAATCCATACCAGGTTGACCTAGTTTCCAGATATTTTTCGTTGCTTCAGCGTCTCTGACATTTGTGTTTCTACGAAATTTTGCAGAACTTTTTCCGAATTGTTCTAGCGAACCAAGATTGTTTAGAAAATTTAAATTCCCATTCGAGCATATAAACATATACATTGCAAAGGCCTATCATATACCTTTTCCAAAAGCGAGCAATCTTCGGTTACATCAAAATATCTACGAAATGCTAAGCTATGTCATAAAGAAGTTCTGATAAATTCTGTTGTACTACGACTTCATATCTCATTGATTGTCACATTGTTTACCAGTTTGCATATTCAAAACGGTTTTGGGGTGATTTATTCATTCCTATAAACTGAAGAGTATTATAACTATAAATTTCAAGGGCAGCCTGGCACTGATACAGTACCAATAATATCACGAGTTCTTCTTCATCATTTCCCTGAAATATCCCTTGCAGGTCATCTTTAGTATCAATTAATGGAATAAGATTAATGTTCCAAGAGTATCCTGTTGGTGTTACTATAAATATATTCAAAGATTGTATCGATCTACTTAGCATGTTGAATTTGGCGATATCACTAATAAGACTGGAGTCGTGATTAATTGGATCAGTATATAGACGTACAAATGTTCCAATGGTTTCTCTTTAGAATGTGTGGGATTTATGGTAGTATTCATAGGAATTAGAGGTAGGTATGTTTACCAATCATATTTCCACATGGATAAGTCCTCCCATAAAAATTAAGAGAATGTGATTTCATGTTCCTTCGAAAGTAATAAATCGTTAACTTCAGATTATTTGGAAATGAAGCCTCCATGTTATATAAAAATGATACTGCTCACGTGGATTTATATTGTAAGTATTTTAACACCATTGCAACCATTCTATTTCGTGCATTTATTTTGTTGAGAAACGTTTGTTTGTTTGTTTGTTTTGTAATTTCGCACAAAGCTACTCGAGGGCTATCTGTGCAAGCCGTCCCTAATTTAGTAGTGTAAGACTAGAGTGAAGGCAGCTAGTTATCACCACCTACCGCCAACTCTTGGGCTACTCTTTTACCAACGAATAGTGGGATTGACTGTTATATTCTACGCTTCCACGGCTGGGAGGGCGAGCATGTTTAGCGCGACGCGGGCGCGAACCCGCGACCCGCGGATTACGAGTCACACGCCTTACGCACGTGGCCATGCCATGCCTGTTGAGAAACGCACTTGAAGATAATTAGTTTAGGAAACATTCTGAAATGAGTGACTTAAAACTTTTTATTACGATATTCAAATAATATTCAACATTTTTAGGTTATAGAGTGACTGGGAAGGATATTTCAAGTAACAAGTCAACAATGCGATAATCACCCTGTGAATAACCCTAATAATCACCCTGTGAATAACCCTAATCCAAAAAAGAATTAACAACAAAATTATTTCATTCTGGTAAAAAAATAGAAAGAAAACACAATACTAATGTCGTATATAAATTACATGATGGTAAGTCTCATGTATTTTAAGTCGGGGAAGCAACACCATAACTCTGAAAAAAATTCATATGACTCAACAAAAAATCTCACGTTTTTTTTAAAAATTGCACCTCAGGTAAGTATATCATTGGTAACAATTACTTACCAAAGAGGAAATTCAACATCATAAGGCAATAAACCTTATAATTCTTTCTAATACAAGAGTAAAACCACTTTAAACCTATGCAAAGTAAAACACGTTTATACCTATACTTAAAACTTTTATTAAATATTGTTGTGTGTATTACAACTTGAAGATGGGACTCTAATAACATGTAAATCATTAATCGCGTTTCAATACTCATGGTAGGGATAACACAGATATCACATTGTGTGGCTTTCTGCTTAATTCAAAACAAATAAATGGACCACGAGTCAAATGTACTGATTCCCAAGCTATGCAAGGCCCTAAAAACACAATAATTAATATCACAGTCTGTTGCCAGTAAAAAGAGTAGGTTCAAGACGTTGCTCTTGTAAGGTTTGCAGTGGTTACAGAAGTTGATTGTTTAACTCAATTAAAAATTGTCATATACAGTAGCAAGGAAATTATTATTAAAAAAATACACGTATTATAAGTTACTTTGTACAATTAATTGACATATTATGCGCATAATGCGATAAGTTACCATGTCGGAGACACTCATTGATTTAGGCTTAACAGACCGTAATTTTGAACCAAAAAACATTGGTAAGGTAATCAGTCCACCCCATTCACCGTCTGAAGAGTTTTTCTTAAAGAAAAAGTGGGATTGACTGTTACCATTATGACGCACATACAGCTGAAAGAACGAAGCATGGTCAGTAGAACCACTTCTCAAACACAAGACCCAAATTAAATAAGAACATGGTCATAAGAACATGAGAATCTAACATTTTGTTCGTTACGAATAGCCCAAATGTTGGTGATATTTGGAGTTGATTAGTTGTTTTCCCTCTACTCTATCACTTCAAAGTCAGGGGCTGGTGACACAGATAGCTACCGTTAAATTAAAAGCAACCAATCAATCTCTCAGGTCTTAGTACCCGATATGGATTATATCGCTTCCTTACAGACCCTCCATACCGAAGACGTCATACTGAATAAAACAAAATGCAAGAAAACCTAGGGGTGAAGTACCCATAGCTCAGGACTTCAAGACTGACCTGCGATTCCAGAGCTCCACGTCATAGCTATCAACAGGATAGTGAGGCCATTTTGGTGGGCCTCTTCGAAGAACCAACCTGTGTGTCATTCATACGAAAACAGTGAGAATTATGCAGAAAAACAACAAACTTAACCCACGAATGCGAGGAATACGGACTTAAACAATAAAAGCATTTGCGGCCTATTGCTCACTTCTTTAAGCGAACTACCAGTAATCCAGACTATGGGACTGAGGGTTCTTGGTTAAGTCCAGTTACTACTAAACGAAATAATACCCTGCACTTTAGTGCTGTGTTGGCATGCTATAAGAGTGACAGTCAAACAAGAGTAGTTCAAGAGTCAAATATATATGTCAATAAAGATTAGATTGCAGGAATTAGTGTTTAATTTACGTTATCTTAAAACTGAAACTTTCCACAAGGGAAGGCAGACAGTCAGTATATAGCTTCCTCCACTATCAATTGTGGTACCCCAAGTGGTCCTGGCCTGACTAGGTGGTTAAGGCGATCGACTCGTAATCTAAGTATCGCGGGTTCGAATCCCGTCCCATCAAACATGCTTACCCTTTCAGCCTTGGGGCGTTATAAGGTGTGACCAATTTCACTATACGTTGGCAAAAGTGTTGGCTGTGAGAGGTGATGGTAGCCACCTTCCTGTACTGCTAAATTAGAGACAGCTAGCACAGATAGCCGCATGTACGTTTACGCGAAATTAAAAAAAAAAAGAAAAAAGGATCACACACAATAATACACTGGTAGCTCTTAAATGCGATGTGTAATAAATTGTTTGCTTGTTTGTCATCAGATGCCAATATAGACCCTCTAATACAAAATATAACATGCTAATCATTAAATCACACCGAACATTTTTCCTTTAACAGGATATAAGTTTCTCTCTTTATTCTCTGTCGACGTCTTTCTCTCACATTATTACATAAGCTAGATATTGGGTTGCGCCTTTATTTATTGAAACCGAATCTACCTACAGATATAATTTTAACAGTACTCTTATGCTTGGGCAATAAATAATTGCCTCTATTTCTTAGCTAAGTGTATTCAGTCATAATATTTCATTATTTCACACCATCAAATATAGTATCTCATATGAAGGCGGATGTATCACCATAGTACCTCATAAATAGTCGAAGGTCTTAAATTAATACTTAGCCTGAAATCAGATGTATCAACATAATATCCCGTATGCAAGAAGATACATGACTATAGTATCTCACATGAAGAAAGATATTTCTAACAGCAGTTTGGGCACACAAACCAAACTTTAATGAAGCATTTAGGTAAGTAATATAAATAACATTGCTGTTCAATAAAATGAGAAAAAAAAAAAAAGTGTTTTTTTCTTTCAGTTTCTTGTATATTAAATCTAAATCAATGTATTTTTATCATTTTATTCACTTACGATAAATACTTGAAAAATCACAGAACAATTTAGTAAATAATAGTTACTATGAGGAAAAACATGTTTAATCATTATATAGAATGTCGGTAAGTAGTATTAGCTATAACCAAACCTTGTTTGGTTTTATTTGTAAGTTTAATTAAACGTACTAACTTTTGAACTTCCAAAAAGGGACTTTGAACACACTTGGCATTTTGAAATGAGGGAGCGCTACAAATTATAACATCTAACCCTACTATTCAATTAAACGATAGTCGGTATTGAGGTCAGATTCTCTTCCACAACTGTATGATAAAATGATTAATTCCTGTTCCACATACTTTAAATATCAAAAACTGGAATCTCACAGCTGCAGGTTTTGAAGCCCAGAGGAATGGTGCTTAAGAACCACTTCAGTTGAACCTTAAGAGAAAGAGTCGTATTTAAAACCGATTTACGTACTGTATCGATTACAGGAAACCGAGACAAAAATGAAAATATAAGTTATTAATAACAGAAAAATGTGTAATTCTCTAAGCCTAACGATATCTTGATTTAATATCTTAAAATTTTTAATTAAATAAGAACGACATTTCTTGCATTTTTATAATATATAATGATAATAAAGTATAAAATCTGACTTATTTCACTAAAGTAAATTAAGTTTATTTAATCCCAAAGTAGCTTACTTTAAAGATCGTTACTCACCTTTTGAAACTATAAAACAAGAATGAAACTAGTTAATTCAACCTATACAAATCTTTATAAACAATACAGAAGTAAACCAGCTGGTATCTTTAACTCCTATTTACTAGCTTTAACAACACACTTTACTAATTAAATTAATCACCTAGACACAGTTAGTTTCACAAGATCTCTCTCAGTTATATAACATAAGTATGTTATGCTATGTAATAACTATAGCTACATAGTATGTAAAAGGGTTTCAGCTCGGTTTTCCTAAGGATTAGACTTGCTAGACTACATTACAATAATATAACTGGTTTTATTATTCGAAAGTAGTTTTCACAATTAAAAGGGCTTTCGTCACCACTATTGCAGAAGATCAAAACAGTATTCCAATTTAGTATTTACTTTTAATATTGCAAACTAAGGGAAAATGAGAGTTGTTATAAATACATATTGCCACGCATATATTATTTAGTAATATATAAATTTATATGTTTAATAATTTAAAATATTCTTTTAAAACTTGAAATTCAAAAAACACATGACT
This sequence comes from Tachypleus tridentatus, assembly GCF_004210375.1. Lineage (NCBI taxonomy): Eukaryota > Metazoa > Arthropoda > Merostomata > Xiphosura > Limulidae > Tachypleus > Tachypleus tridentatus. The sequence goes on along the minus strand of NC_134829.1, from coordinate 59,015,332 downwards.
TAAAGAACTAATGTGCAGTTGACAACATACCACTGCACTTGTGATTTTGAATATTTTTAAAGTTTAACTTAAGTTAAAGTTGAAATAAATAAGTGATACAAATTGGGTAACTCGAGTAGACCCCTCTGTGACACAGCAGTATGCATTGGGGATTTACAACTCTAGTGAGCAGGGTTTCATATCCATGGTGGACTTTGCGATTAATTTCAAACATAATATATACATCAGAATACTTCTCCAGACAATGTTAAAAAAACAACAACTACACAAACTCTACAAAATTCTTCACAGTCAATAAAGTCCACTTCTAAATTGGTTTCATTATTTCTAAAAGTATCCCAGGTTTGACGTAATAAAAACAATAAATATAAAATAAATTAGTTGGTATGATTAATAAACTTCATATTCTCGCTCTAAGACGAATTACTTATTTCTACTTGTAATATATTTAACACTTTAATTAATGTTATGCGTTTGCATGAACATCTGTTGATTGTTCCAATATTTCGTTCTTAATTAAATTAATTAATAAAGTTAACAGTCACAATCGTCTTACTGGCATGTCAATGTACATTATTTATAATACTGTCTTTTACAAAATACAGATTATATCCTTTTCCAAGTTCTCGGTTAATTTAAAGCTAATCCAAACAGTTTCCTCATGATAAAATCTAAATTATGTTTTCCTTATTTGTAGATATTATTGGGAGATCAACTTCACATTAAACTTGTACATCTGCATTTCTTATACATATTCTTAGCCTACACAAAAATTAACCAAGGGTATTTAAGTTAAGAGTGTTTTGGTCTCTGGATCAAAACATCCCACTATACTTACACGCAAGAATCCTTGACAGATTCAAAATTATCTTACCTAAAGCATAATATATACAGAGCTGTTCATTGTTTAATTCTGCACGCGTGTAAATAACTTATTTAATAAATAAAATTACTTTGATTCTCTACGTTGTCAGATTCTAAATATACTGCGGTATACAGCATGCGAGAAGATGGGGCATGACAGAAATCAGAATTTTTAACGTTTCGTCTAAAGTTGTCATGACAACTGTGTTCCATAAAACAAACCGAATCTTCATCTGTTTCCCGCGATGTCGATTATAGAAAATGAAAATAATCCACTTAATAAAGAAAACACACAGTAACAACTACAACGTTTAAAAACCAAAATCAAAGGTCACCACAACCTAAACGGGTAAAATATCACAGAAACGAAGCTCAACCTTACTATGTAACTACTGGCACGTTCCTTCTTTGAGACAGTTAAAATATGAAAAATAAAATGTGCAGATAAAATACAGTTGCCTTTCATGTTAAAATTCGAATCAAACTATATATATTGTCTATGTGTTGTTAATAATGTGAACAGTAAAATATGCGACACTACACTATTAACGGCCTTGATAAACATCTACACTTGGTTTTGAAAATCATCGTTATTTAAATTATCATTATTTTTTTTACCATCAGGAATATAAGTCGGATGAGAAGTAAGAAACAGTAGATTCATCAATAAAGAAGTGAATATATCCAATGTTTTTACCCTCAATAAAGACAAAACATGTACTTTGATAAACTGTACAGATGTTAGTGTTTTATGGTGAAAAGATAAAAGTGCATTCGAGTCCTTGCCAGTGAGATGATAGAGACAAAATTCGAATGTACACAACAGCAAAAACAGATATAATTATAGAAATTTATACTTTGGTGATTAAAGTTATAAAAATAAAGACCACAGGACAATTAAAGTTAGTAACGATAAAAATTGATTTAAATTTAACTAGACGATATATGTAAGAGAAAACTTAATCACACTATTAAAGAAAATGAAAGAAAACCTGTAAAAGGCTGAAAACGCAAAGTAACATAAAAGCTCCACTAAATTTTTAAAGTAGTCATCAGTCTTTTCAATAGAAAAGGTCCGGCATGGCCAGGAGGGTTAAGGTGTTCGACTCAAGGTTCAGCATGGGCAGGTGGGAAAAGGTATTCGACTCGTAATCTGAGGTTCGAATCCCGGTTACACCAAACATGCTCAACCATTCAGCCGTGCGACCGTTATAATATGACGGTCAATCTTGGTAAAATGTTGGTAAAAGAGTAACCCAAGAGTTGGCGGCGAGTGGTGATGACTAGCTGCCTTCCTTCTAGTCTTACACTGCAAAATTAGGGATATCTATCGCAGATAACAATTAAGTAGTTTTGAGCGAAATTAAAAAAAAATCAATAGAAAACTAAGTGCTTTCCAAAATACGCTACTGTTTTCTTCCAAAAATCTCTAGGTGTCTGACGGATCGTATCTATTTTACAAAGATGTATAAGTACTTTATCTGTGGGTGTTTTATGAGTTGTGGATATAAAGTTTACCACAATTATAAGAGCCATACAAATATATACATGATTGCAGCATACGAATCTAAACACCTCCGGAAACAGTAATATTATTTGATACCCACAGGTCTTACATCTCTTGCTGCACATAGCTTTGTAGGATATCAGCTCTTTCGAAAATAGTAAAGATAAACCCATAAGATGCCAATGGATATCTGCCCTGTTCAGCTGTGTGAATGTGTTATATTGCAAACAGACACCATCAATGTCAACTCTTTGACAAAATTGTCCATTTTATTAGTCCATTACTCTGTATGTTTCCTGCTAGGTGACTAAAGCTGCCGTGGTTATAACAAGGAAGGAAAACAGTTGTTTTTTTTTTTGTATTAAGATGGATACAACTTTTTTTAATATGGAAGATTTAAAAATATTTGTTACTATCAGGTGTTTTTAAACTCGTAAATGTTGTTAAGTTTAAAAGTCACACCAACATTCCGCCTACAGGAAGCGATTATCATCATGGAAAACTGTACCAATCCTTTTTTTCTAACCTTAATCACAAATATAAAGTTAAGAAACTGCTGTAAAAACATATAAAACACGTTGAAGACACAAATATCTGTGTAACGTATAATCATATCTGTTTTGTTTTTAACAAGCACCAAATAATTGTTACTAAAGTTTTTAATAATCACAGATGAAATGATTAACAAAAGAAGGCTTGAAGGAAGGTCAAATGGTAATGGAATTCTAACAGTACACTCACATTTCACTTATAGCTGAAAACTAACTTTGTATTAGATAGAACAAAAAGATACACATTAAATTATATGTTCATAAAACTGTGTCAGTGGAGTCATTCTTAAAAAAACATCTACGATCTTATTTATTTTGGTCGTAATTGTAGCAAAAATAGAAACTTCATCTCTATTTTAAATCTATATTAACATAACCAATCATAAAATAGTGGGAAAGAAGAAATTTTAAAAGCAAAAATTCTTTAATTTGATTTGTATTTGTATTTTTCTTGAGATCAGCCTTTCCGAGAAATTTGTAGAAGTTTCTTGAGAGTAGTACACAAAATGTCTTTTACGAAAACGCACTAGAACATTCTTGAAACTTCGAACGACACACTTGATTCATATAAAAACCGAGAGACAGTATTACGTGAAGAATGTTTTTAGTCACTTACCATCAGAATGCAACATTAGAACTGTGATTAGCCTAAATAATCGGAAAACTACACAATTTGGCTAGCAGCATTTATAGATTTTTAACTTTACAAACCGTTCAACTTCAGTTAATCAACTTTTACATTATTATTACTTCGAAAATGTTAAATATATTCGGCGGAAAAATTCAGCTTGTAAGGATGTGCAGCCAATCAAACTAAATAGCTTAAACTAGGAGTAGCACTATTAACGTCTACAAGTTTATAAAACTGTTGTATATAATCCATCATTTGTAATAACTCTTAGTGATAACGGTTTTCATAAGTTATAATTTTTGTATTAAAATATATTTCTCTTAAAAAAGAACGTTGTTTATTTCAAACTTGTTACAAAATATCATAAATTTAATACGTATTAACATTTATTTATCTTCTATTTTCAAATTCATATTTATACTGATTTGAATCAGTAATACGTAAAGTAAGTAACGTAATAAAGAGGAGACTCGTCAAGGATAAAGAATAATACGTAACAAGTTGAATTTTATACACGTCACGTTCTGATAGAATCTAGAGATCTGATAGAAAAACGTATATATTTAAAAACTTGTATGTGTTAAGAAACTTTTAAGAAGAGAAGCGAACAACGTTTCGACATTCTTCGATCTTCGTCAAGCTCACAAATAAAGAAAGAGGTAAGTGACTGATAGCTGACCACATGTTTGAAGAGGGATGTGTAATTGAGAGAAGGAATGTAGAGGGAGTGCTTAGATGTTTGATGTTTATTTTGGGCTTGAGTTGTTGTATAAGTAATGCTTATTTAATTTTCAGTTTCTTTATATTGGTTTCTTTATTTAGTAATTGGGTGTTTTTTTTTATGGTTATATTGTTTTTATTTTATTTGAAGTGTTCGAAAACGTGTGAAGGTGATTTTTTGTGTTCTGTTTTTAGACTCAACCACTCATTTGAGAAGACCTTCGAAAGATGAAAATAATAAAAGGGTAATAAAAAAAAACGAACTTTATTACCATACTCAAACGAAGCGTTAATAGGTAAACACGTAACGAAATTTAATCATTTGTGTTCAAGCATTAGCGTTCTCAACATCTCCCACTGACATCTCATGTGTTACATTGAGGAAAATATATGGCAAAGGCTGAAAACTTGACATAGTGTGAAAGTGGCAGTATTGTCAAGCTGCTAAAGCAAGGTCTCTCTCAACGTGCCATTGCTGGTGAGATTGAACGTAGTAAAACTACTGTTGCAAATATCTTAAAAGACCTTGACCGGAACGAGAATTTCAAGTGGTCGACCAAAAAAAAATTCGCTAACGTTGAGCAGTAGGATTCGACGGGTTTCCGGCAAGACAACACCAGCCAATCGTAGAGCCAGTTTAAGGCCATATCGGACGCAGAATGCAGCTCAAAAACAATAAGACGGCATTTACAAGAGAAAGGCTTTAGGAAACGTAACCGTGTTCAATGGCCACGCCTTCTTCCACACCACAAAACAGCTCTTTTAAACTTTGCTGAGAAGCACCAAACATGGGACGCAGAAAAGTGGACAAATGTTTTGTTCTCTAATAAGAAAAAAAGTTAACCTGGATGGTCCAGATGATTTCAAACGTTATTGGCACGACAAGGATATCCCACCGAAGACATTTTCTACACGACCCAGTGAAGGAGCTTCCATTATGATCTGGGGTGCTTTCTCTTTCCATGGAACAATGAAGCTTCAGGTTATACAGGGGCGTCAAACAGCAGCTGGCGATATTGGCAGTCATCCTTATTGACTGAATACCCTCGCTTGTGTGAAAATGACTGGATCTTTCAGCAGGACAACGTTGAAATCCACAATACCCGCAGGACAAAGGACTTTTTCATGGCGAATAACGCGTTTCTTTTGGACCATTCAGCGTGTTTCATTGAACCCCAATGAAAATGTTTGGGGTGGATGGCAAATGAAGTCTATAGAAATGGACGTCAATTTCAAACAGTGCATGATCTTCGTAAAATCATCTTCACCACTTGGAATAACATTCCAGTTAGCCTTCTGCAAACGTTTCTGTTAATCATGCCAAAGCGAATGTTTGAAGTTATTCGCAATGACAGCCGTGCAACTCACTACTGAGACCTCTTGTTGGGCATTTCCTATCCTCTTTAGGACTACTTTTTGGTATGGTCTTAAACATTTGACCAGATAGTATTTAGGCTTATTTCATAGTTTTCACATTTTCCCTACTAAATGCTAAAAAATTTTTTTTTTTTCCTTTTCTTATTTCCATCTTTCGAAGCTCTACTCAAATAAGTGGTTGAGTCTAACAACGCAAAATGCATATTTTTTCTTTCTGTTCATTGGCCTTAAGATTTTGGCTGGCAGTGTATATATTTTATCTACAAGTGGCGTTTCTCGTCATTAGGATGATAGAAAAACGATGAACTTTGCTTACACATTGTACAAAATAAAGGTGCTGAAGGAGTTAAGGAAAATAGATATTTATTATTATTTACGTTTGTGAGTATATTAATTACAGTTAGATTAGAGCTTAATGTGCAGAATGGATTGTTAGACACAGTTTTTTAACATGGATTATCATGTTCATAAGATCTCAAAGACACTCCTAAATTATATCGCCTTCATAATTTAGTTTATGAAAAATGTCCTTAATGAAAAGAGAAGCTCTCTTATAAATCAGGTGAAATAACCTCGAATGATTCTTTTTGAAGTGATTGATGAAACATAAAATACAAAGGTGTCATCACGAAAAGTATAATAAATAATCTTAGGTGTGTGTTTTTACGCTCATAAAAACGAAGTGAAGGTGTTTTTGTTTGTTTCATAATTTTAGCAAAAAGCTGAGCAAGTACTTTGTGAGCTCAGAAGTTTTGTATTTTAAACTAGAGAAAAGACAGTTAGAAAAAGTTATTCATTGTCAACTGTTTTACAAATATTGGAATTTTACTGTCCCTCTTGTAGCAAATCCATTTTCCTAAAGTGCGAGAGAAATTTTTTAACAGCGGGATGCCAATAAAAAACCCTCCAGGTACGATAACACCAGGACGTGCTCTCTCAGTGAATAAAGAAACGATAGATTAAATAATCGAATTCCGATTTTGTGTCAATAAACTAAAAAAATGTACTTTACAAAAGTGCGAGAACATTCTGTTAAGCTTGATTTTTTTGTCTACTGTGAATTATACATTTGTGGAGAAATGAGAAAAAGTATCTAAGGTAAAGAAAAATAAAATGGAAGAAAACTTTATTTCTAAGAATTTCTTGTTTGATTTGTTATTTTCATTATCAAAGATGATATTTTTCTACAATATATTGTATAGTGTACATAACTACCTAGATGTATTTATAGCCTGTACTTATTAGTTTAGATGATACTTTTGAATGATGACTCGAGTATTAGAATAAATTAGTATTTGAAATATCTGAAACTTATTAACGTTATTCTTCGTCAATAGTCTTTGATATAACTAGACGTGCAAAATAAAATATAAAAGAAAAGTAATCATATGAAATACAAAATAAAGAAGCTTATTGAATTTAATTTTGATAACTGTACGAGTCAAAAATACAATTCAAATTTTGAAGCATAATAGGAAGATAATTTTGTTCAAGGTAAGTGGAATACGCCATTATTTGAATGTGATTATGTTTTGATTGAAGGTAAGGGAGCAACCTAATTATTTAAGTATAAATGATAAACGTTTCTATGAAAGTGGATTACTTAATTTTATTGAAAATATAATAATATATTTTTGTATTCTCAAATTGGACGACATTTTTCAAAATTTTCACAATTTATTAATTGGCTAGGTGATTCGGACGCTCGTTCCATAATCTGAGGGTCACATGGTCGAATCGATGTCACACATACTCGCCCTTTCGTCGGTAGGGGAAGTTATAAAGTCATGGTAAATACCACTATTTATTTTTAAAATAGTAGTCCTACAATCGTCGGTGGGTCTTTAACTGCTATATTAAAGACAGCTAGCGGAAATAGCCCTCGTATAGCTTAGCGCGAAATTCAAAGAAAAATTATTTATCAACTGACATTTTCTGATCAGGCAGTTGATCAATAAAATAGAAGCTCCCTCTTTTACAGTTATTAGATTTGTTCAGTATTTCTAACAATTCTCTTAAAAATAGTGAAATTAATATTTAATCAAATATAAAAATTATTAGAAACAACCACTTTATAATGAAACATCTGATTTTCTGAATCTATCCTCCTATGTTTAATAGCATAATGGCAGTTTTGGTAGTTAAAATATTAGAATTATTCTGCACTATGTATCAGTACTGATATTAGTTGAAAATTGTTTTCCTCAAAAATGTAGCTCATGAGAGAGTAAAAATCTGAAGTTTTCGTGATTGTGGATATTCTACATCGGATTTAAAAGTTAAATGACGGTTTAGTTTTAACATTTCTTTCTTAAACTAATAAAATATTCGTTTTATCGTGTGATGAATTGTATTAAGTTTTTGTCCGACATTTTTTGTCAGGACGAATTAATTAAGATCAAACAGCCACGAAATTAGAATATCTTCAACTCCAACCACTAAAGCAACAACAAAGTTACAGGCAGAGCACGTGTATTGAATTTGATGATAGTGAAACTGATGATAAGAAAATTTTAGTTGATTATTAACTTACACTCCAAGAATGTTGCTCAGTTGTAAAACACATTGAAAGCATAGTTGCCTGTTTACATTTTGATCGACATTTAAGATGCGCCAAATCAACAATAATCTAACGGAAACTTTGATTTTGAAAACACGACCTTCCAATGGGAGACTGGCGTCCTTTTCAAAAAACAAAACATGTATCCATGTTATCAGATGTTGGAGGAAGTCTTAGAGAACCTGACCCTCCAGGGTATGTACCCAAACACCGACGACATTCATTCATTCATTATCAGATGATGGAAAGAGTCTTGTTCCTCATGCAGAGGACACGTTATACATGCACGTGAAACACGTGAACTAGTTAACTATGGTCGAGAGTCAGTTAAGCTATCTTTATTTAGAGTTCTAGCACATCTGATGGACACAAAGTAAAAATGTATTTCAACTTTTAGTTCATTAATCTCAGGCATAAACTGTAACAATCAGTGTGACGCAACCTCTAACAGCTACACGTCACTCTGAAAGATGACACATGTCAATAATACTTTAATAACCGAAAATGGTGCATGTAAATTATATCTTAACAGTGTTACACGTTAATCACTGAGTACCATTTGAAAATGATAAATATAAACTGTAAGATAAGAACAGAATATGTCATAGGCATATCACAACAATTCTACTGAAAATGTTGTATAATTAATACGTAATCCAACATATAGACAAAGCACAAGAAAATTATCAATGTGTAATAATTGAAGAACCAATACGTGGCTTAATCGAAGTAATCAACTACGTCAAACACATTAAACGAAGAAATTGAAGAAGTTCGTGCAGATCATACGTTTCCGTAAAATATGTCGCATGTAAATCTCAGTGTAACAACTGTGAATTGCTGGACTATATTATGACAGTAAATATACTTAGAGCTATTTTACAAACAATATAAACAAACACACAATTATTACCGAAATGAGCATTTAATGTATAATAGTTGTTACATTTAAATGGGCGAAAAATGTGTATACAAACATTTCGTTACTTTTGATTTAATATTATAAACAAGTTTTAACATTATATATTGTAATAAGTAAATGCTACAAAAAAGGAAATAATAAAAAAAACATGAAAAAAACGCTTGTGAATCATTGAACTAAAGCCACAGTCTCTTAAATTTCAATAATAGTTATGAATGTTCCGATAAAATGTTAAGACTCTAAGTTTTCACAGTTTATATTTAACTTGCTTGTACATAAATGTAAATAGCTTAATTACTTTGTGAATTTAAAGATTTTGTGCAATTTTGTGAGTATCAATCCCATTAGTGTAACTGTATAGTGCGGAGATAAAAGCCATCTTGATTTCTCTTAACTCCAGAGTGAACATTTCAACAATGGCTGTTTTATAAATTCGTTTATTAATTCTATTTCTCAGTTTTCAAGAAAAATCAGATTGGTTTCCGAACTTTTCCAATGATAAACGTATCTTGGCTGTCAGAATTTTCAATGAGAATAACAACATTTTTTTTTCGATGTCCTTGTTTACTCTTTGGTTTAACGATAATAAGTTCATCGTAATTGTTCACATTTCTAGGAAACAGAGGTCGCTGGATATATTCTTTAATAGCTTTTCCTTGTTTTGACGCTGGTGTTTCTCTCTGAAGATGTAGAATATAGTTATATTTAGTGGTGCAACACTCAAATTTTGAGCAATAATTTTACTATAACATGCATAAAACCAAATAAATGTATCTACAAAAATTATAAATTATGAAATTGGTTTCAGTTATCTCATAAATGTTTTCTGGAAACTAGAAAAACTATTTCCAACATTGCTTAACGCAGTGAATAAAGAATGATATACAGCAGACAATAGCTTAAATACTGTTTTCCATTTATATTTTACACGTTCACAAAGGATAACTAGATTGTTTATATTATTGTCTAGACAAGATGAAAGTACGGTTACAATTAAATGTCAAGTGTTTCACTCAATTTATTGTTATATAACTAGACAAGATGAAAGTACGGTTATAATTAAATGTTAAGTGTTCTACTCAATTTTTTGTTATATAATTACACAAGAAGAAAGTACGGTTATAATTAAATGTCATGTTTTCTACTCAATTTGTTTTTATATAAATTAAACATGAAAAGTTATGCGATCTGAACTTCAAACGAAGTTATATACCTTATGTTACAGAGAGAAACAGTTTTCAAACTGTCTTATTTTTTTGCAACTTTGGAATAAATCACGCACCTTATTGCGTTTTAAAACAATCAATAATCTTAGTAAAGTCCAAAAGAAGAGAACTGGATATTTCACTAAATGTCTTTCAGACCAATGAAAGTTGGCTGACAGTCAAAAGAAGAAAAAAACTATTGTAAAATGTCTCAAAGCGTCATTAACAAGATATAGTAGAACCACTTGCAACAAAATGGCACAAATACACTGGTACTTGGCTAAGAAGGTCCCAATCCACTTTTAAAGAAGGTTGCCGTTATATACCGATTATGTGTAACCTGATAATATCTGAATCAGATGTTCAAAGCTCCAACATGACGTCATTTCATTGTACATACAGTTAAAAAACGAAATAAAGTGAATAATATGAGCGGATATGATATATTATGGTACAAAATAATTCGCTTTTATTATCAGTAGTGGTAGTATGTATGTGAATGAAAAATTACGAAAGGGCATTCTGATCTTTATGTTTTCCAGATGTTACTAATGCTGTGGACATCAGTAAAGGTAATGCGAACTTCTTACACAATCATATATTGTTATGATTGGCTCTGGCTTCAGTTTAATGGATGGTAATTGTCTTCCAACATGTACTAAGGTTGAAGAAGACGTGATTCATCAATTTAACTAGCATATAGACTTATTAGACCTCAATGGTATCAAACATGGATAAGTCTATTTTGGAGAAAAAAAATGCACGCATTTCAACGACTCTGAACATTAAAGATTCTCTGAACGCATTTTTTTTAACTGTAAAAATGTGAATTTACTTACATCAAATATTAATTATAATGTAAGATGAATAAAAACTTAATTGAATTTCGAACCAAAGAATTCCTTTCACCAAGGTCGTTTTCATATATCGTCTCCAGGGTTGTTCGTTTGGTTACTTTTTGCTTTCTTGGTACATTAGTTTTTGTCTTCTTAACATTCTTTGCAGAGACCTTCTTCTCACATTCAGGGATCAGTGGCATAGCCTCCAATATATCCAATTCATCAGTGGTTATCTTTTCAGCACCAGGCTGTTTGTTTTCGACACGGTTTTTCAAAACATTCCGTTCTTCCCGAGGTTTATATTTCCAGGCGTAGAAAACACAAAGTACGCTGCATGATCATTGCAGAAAATAAATAAATAAGAATCACGTGTTTCAAGTCCATTAATATACATATTGTTATTAAATAAGCTATGGATAATGCGTCACAGTTAAAACTTGCAGTTGTAACTTACCACAAAGCACTAAGACACATCAAAATAAGTGCTGTCCACCAAGCACATTTTGGAACTGTAGATTTTGAAGTCAAGTGGAGCGTAGCCTTCGGAACCACTTCAATTCGATCTTAAGACAGAGAGTCGTATTTAAAATCAGTTTACGTAAAACAGAAAAATAAAACTTCAAATGTAAGTTAACAATAATAGTAATGGGTATAAATCTTTAAGCCCAACAATAATCTTCATTAACATATTAAAATTTCAATTGACTAAATATGAAATTTCTTACATTTATAATATATTTTCATATTAAGCACTGATAACAACCTTTACAATTTGACAACTGTATATATACATTTGTTCTTTACACGTTAAACAGATAATTAGCAAAGAAAAATAACGCCTGTTATATTATTTGAGCTCCTTACTTGTAGACAAGTAGTACAGTTATGTAATAACAACAACTATATAGTTATATAACGGGAAATCAGCTGAGTTTTCCAACATATTTAAATTATTAGACAATATATCAAGAACCCTACTAACTTTCCATTCCAAACACACGTGATCAGACTATATAAGAAAAATCTCGACATTTCTTTACGATAATTGACATTTTATACAACTCAGTATAACACAGTGAGTTAAATCAACTTCGATTCATTAAAACTGTAAAGATGTATAACACAAATTAAACAAACTGTCTTTCCATTGACTACTTAATAAAATCAGTTTGTTTAATCGGTATTCACTTACTGTGTTAAGTTTTATAATTAACTACTTCCCTTATTATGGTGCATAATTATATTTTACTATCGAATCCCATCCACTGAATGACAGTTTCTGCGTCTTTACAACACTATTAAAAACAGTAATTTTTACAAATTTCTCTTTACTCTAAATTTCCCAGATAAATAACGATACCATTTTGACCACAAACACTGAACGTCGTACGTCACTGCTCATGAAGTTTTTCGTTTACTTGGTAACAATTCTTTCTAATAGTTTTATTGAGAACTCATGAGACGCTGCTAACGTTTTGATAATCCAATGTTATTATAAACTTATATTAAAACATTTGTTTTGCATTTGAACAAATTACTGTATTTTATTACAAAAACGACATTATGAACACAAAATAAAGATATTAAACATAGATTTAAGTTATGTTTTGGGACATACACTGTTTTAGTTAAATATCTTTAGGTCTTTTTAGTAATAATGTGACGCACCCAGATGTGATATTGAGACACTGTTATGTTTGTTTGTTTTTCAATTTCACGGATAGCTGAACGAGGGCTTTCAGCGTTAGCCGTTCCTAATTTTGAAATGATATACTGGAGGTAAGACAGCTATTCATTACTACTTGTCGTAAATGTTTCAGTCCATCTTTAAAAACGAGTAGTAGGATTTCCCAGTTAAAGCAAAGCTTTTTAATGCATTAAAAACCATGAAAGCTATGAAGAAGTGTCTTATTATAACAATCTGTTTGAACAAAAATAAACATTTTTGAAATGTTAAGGAAACAATAAAAGAAAACTTTAAAACCCTTTTGTTCCATTACTTTTAAAAAGATCTTTATTATCAGCTCCTTCTTCATTAGTAATTTCGTCTTCAGGACAAGCTACACAGGCGTCAGCAGCAAAAGACGTCATGTAAGTCCCTCCTGGACACGGCAGGCAGTGAGTTTGGGATCCGTTATCATAGTGTCCAGGAGGACATGGATCTAAAAGCGTTAAAAGTACATAGCTAAACATTTATTTACCAAGTGTTAATTATTATTGTTCTAACAACGTCTTTAGCGTCATAAAACGTATTTGTTTAACTAAAATTCCATAATTTTAAAAGTCATTCATCTATTTGTGTTTACTGTGAACAGTTTAAAGTAATTGAGTGTCATATATACTTACAACACCTGTCAGCATCTCTTCGGTATCCCCGAGTACAGTTGAGATTCTCGGCTGGAACATACACTGGGGAAAACAACAGAGCGTTAACATTTTTGTTAGCACGTTTTGTGTCACCGTTGGAATTTTAAGGTTTTTCACAATGAGCACGATGCACTAGTTATAATGTTAATTATGACTCACTCTGTAAAATAACAACATTAATGTTACCTATCGTGAGAAAAATAAAACGTGTCAAAACAGTTTCTTAACAGCAGAGTTTTGTTTCTTTATGTACTTCTTAATGGAGTTAACTAATAAAACTAATCACACAAACTTAGAAATTTATGATATTACACACGATCTTTTTTTTATTGGTACATTTGATTTCTGTTGGTGTTTCCCTTCTAAAATTCTTATTTGTCACAGTTAAACGTGAAACTGTTGTCACTGTTTATGTTAATATCAGTTATGAAAATACAGATTCCTTTGTGAATATTACGTTGGTAAAATGTATCAGTACATGATTGTGTCTTGCAAAAACAAAATATCAAATAATATCCTCATAATGCAGAAGTTGCATGAAATGCATTCCGAAAAAATTTTTCATTTGAAGTTAATATAAAAGCAAATACTTAATTTTTTGTGGATTTATCAAGATAAATAATATTGCGATCTAACACATTTCACTGTAAATTTAAAGTATTGTTTATTCAAAATACGTTCTTAAAAAACTTCGTAGATATGATTTGAATCTTTACAGTTCATAAGACTTTGCTTCAACATTCACAAGTTGAGTTCATTATATCAAAATAACTTTGGAGCCTCATCACTTCTCTCTACAGGTTTACCATAATCCATCTGGTCTGTGATCATATAGAAATCTATAATTACTACATCAGTGACGAGAGTGGTAAGTGTGTGTGTGTACAATAACATGCATATCTATCTAATTACTCAGCGGTTAGAAGACTGGGATATTTTTTACGTACTGTCGCCTGGGACACTTCAGCCTTTTTTATCCTGACCTTTGTGTTCGTACGACTTGTTGCACGTCTTTTTATGAATTGTTCGGACGAACCAAAATTATTTTTTCGATGCTCTTACATTACAATAAATATCTTTGTTTCGAAAAATTTAAATTCTCATTTGAATATATTTTCATATTTGGGCATATAAAAATTTACATTGGAAAGGTCTGTCACAAACCTTTCCCAAAAGCAACCAATTTTCGGTTAAATCACACCATTTACGAAATGTTAAGCAATGTCATAAAGTTGTTCTGATAAATTCTGTTCTATCGTGACTTTATATCAGATTGAGTCACATTATATGCCAGGTTGCATATTCAATATTGTTTTGGCATGGCTTACTAATCCCTATAAACTATAAAGTATTATTGCTATGAACATTAGTGGCAACCTCTGACTGATACTATATGTTTATTACAGTAGTACCGATAAGATTGCGGGTTCGTCTTCATCACTGCCCTGAAATAGCTCTTTTCAGGGCATCTTTAACATCAACTGATGGAATGTGATGCATCTTTCATAAGTATATTATAGCTGTCATTATCAACATCTTCAAATAATCTGCCGACCCACTTAGCACCTTGGAGTTGGGCAATATCACCCATTACTGGAGTCCTGATTAGTTGGACCAGTATATGGACGAACAAAGAGTCGTATGGTTTATCTTTAGAATGTGTAGTATTGATGGTAACATTTATAGTAATTATGTGTGGATATGTTTACCAAATATCAAATAACCCCAAATACAATAAACAAAATACTTAAATTCTTGAAAAATATAAAGCAAATACAATACTAATGTCATTTATAAAATATTTTATGACAACTTCCACGTATTTTACGTCAGAGAAACAAGCCCTAAACTCAAAACAAGATTCATATAACACAAGAAAATAGGATCTCACGTTTTTAATTTAACACTGCAACTCAAATAAATATACTATAGGTAACACTTAAATACGAAACAGAGAATCCAACATCACTAGACGAAAACCAAATAATTTCTTGCAATACAAGAGCAAACACACGTTAAACCAATATAAAGAAACACTTTTATATCAAAATTAATAAACTTCAATAAATCTTGTTCGATGTATTATAATTTGAACATGATACTTTTAATTTACAAGATTTTATAATTTACAAAATATTCTGAGAGTACTAAGAGTAATGCATATAGTATTAATAGGAAATTACACGAAGGTTGTTAAAAACTATCATATGAAGATAAGACAGTTCAATTTTCATTAGAATTAAATGACATAAAAGATAACGTATCGTTTTATGAACGAAATCGATAAAAACACAGTTTAATTAACGTAGATGAGAGTATTTTAAAATTCCTATCCGGTGCAGTAACAACAGAGTGATCAGCAGAGACAATTCCATAAAGAATTTATGTACTCTGTGGGTGAACAAACGAATAATATGAATGATTTGCCTCAAACAACTGAAAACCATGATTGGAAAAGTATCCAGATCATTGGTAAGTATCACTAATATATCAATACATATCAGAAAAAACAAAATAAATTATATAAAACAAGAGCAGAGATGTTAGTGTTCAATTAGAAAATTCAGAATAACTGACAGTAGTGAGCTTTTACTCTGGAAAACAGTAGATCGGAGTTCGCTAAGTAAGTACAAGTACTGTATGTGACCGCAAATAGAAAGTTAAGTTCTTGTTTTCTGCTCCAAGTAAGCTATCAAATCTATTAAACAAAAGCGAAAGATCACCTCACTTTTGCAGTTTGTGGTCCTACACATAGTTATCAGATTTTCATTTATTACACGTGAACTGACATTAATACAGCTACAATTAGAGATACCTTGAAAATGTTTAGACAAGTTACATAGAAATGTACTTATTGTAGCTGTATTAATATCATAATATCAGTCCACGTGTAATACATGAAAATCTGACAACTATATATGGGGACCACAAACCGTAAGTATGAATTAATCTTCTTTCACTTTTGTCTAATAGATCTGACAGCTTACTTGGAGTAGAAAACAAGAACTTAACTTACTAATTAACTGTAGAGAATGAAAAGCTTTTCGATACTTTTCGATAGATACAACGCATAAAAAAAATATATTTTTGATCGCTGTAAATGAGACATACTAACGAGTTCTAGTATTAAAGTAATCTCCCAAAACGAGATTTCCGCACACCACTGACTTAAAATAAGCATATTGAGAAAAATGAGTCAGAAATATTTGCGAGCAAATGTGACATTAAACATAATTATTAGGCTTCAC